>NC_056729.1:90605963-90708463 GCF_019279795.1 Protopterus annectens | reverse complement strand
TTAACCTGGTGTCCTGTCCATGAGCCAACTGTCTATCCATCTGCTGATGTAGGGATTTATGTCCAGGTTTGTCAGTTTATTTATAATACCTGAATGGGGAATTGTGCCAAATGCCTTGGCCAGATTGAAGGAGGCTGTCTGTACTGTTTTACCCTCCTCTATAGCCTTCATGACCTTCTCAAAGAAATCCACCAGATTCAGTAAGCACAACCTGCCCTTAACAAACCTGAGTTGGGTTGGGTCCAGTGTTTGAAGGTCTTCTATGTCATTATTTATCAGGTCTCTGATTATTCTTTCCATGGCCTTTCATACAAGACTTGTCAAACGTATACTGTATGTCTGTAATTTCCTGGGTCAATAGATGGTCCCTCTTTAAGGAGAGGGATGACTGTTAATGTCCTCAACTTTACTGAGACAAAGCCAGTCCAGAGGCTGTGGTAAAATAGAGATCCTAATGGGCCTGATAAGTCCTGAGTTAAGCTGTTAAAAAGACAACTTGGTTTATTTTCAGGTCTCATTGAAGCCATGTATTTAGCTATAGAGAGCACAGTGGCAACCTTTTCTTTGGTGATAATTGGTGGTGGATTGAACGAGAGTAGTTTTTTAGGGAGAACTGAGGGTGATGGGGAAGTAAAATTTGAGCTGAATTTGTCGGCTAGCAGATTTGCTATGTCTTTCAGCTGAGTATAAGTGATGCCATCTACATGTAATTCTGCACATTGTTGGGTGTTGCCTTATGATTATCCTTAGCTTTGTGGCTATTTTTACCTCAAGGTCTGCTTTCAGAGCCATGACTAGTTCCCTGATTTGTTTGTTTACACTAATAAGGGACTTATTGCCCTGTTGTGCACATTCCCTCTTACTTCTCAACTAGATTTTCTTTCTTTTGTTGTACAACCTATTAATACCAGGAGTCCACCAAGGTGGCTTGTTTTTGCAGTTTGACCTGGGTTTATTTTGATCTGATACTGCTGTTTCTATGCAGCTGTTTACACTGTCATATAAGGCTTTTGTTGACACCTCTGCAAAGGTTTCTGTATTTTCTGGATTTGGAGGAGCTTGGAAACTAGCTATGCCATCCTTTAATATGGGTAATTTACCATAGAGAAGTTCTTAGTTTTTCGGAGTAGGTAGGGTGATTCATTTTACCTTTATTTCAAGGGAGACTGCTTTGTGATCTGATCTTACCAATAAGGACATAACACTAGGGAGGGTACAGCACTCTCCCATATCTGTGAGTACCAGATCTAGGATATTTGTTCCACTAGTGGAAGTGCAGACTAGCTAGTTCCCATTAAGTGAATTTACAAAGTCAAGAAATCTTTGGGCTGCATGTTAGTGGTCGTGTATGCCTCTTAATTAATGAAGCCATAGCTAAAAATCACCCATAAATATGATAATGGGATGGATGCTGAGTGATTTTAGTAACTTCAAGTATGATGTATGTGTTTCCTGGTTCGTATTGGGGGACCTGCAGCTAGCAAGGACATGGTAATGGATTCTTCTCATGGTTAGTTGGAGATGGTGTAGCTCAAGCATGTCATATTTTTGACCAGCCTTGAGGTGTGCTTATCCTTTATGTAGACAGATACACCTCCACCTTTTGCTCTTTCATGTTCAGTGGGTAGTTGGATTGTATGAAAGTACTTTCAATGGCTTTGAACCATGTTTCAGTACCTGCACAAATCTCAGCATTCTCCAGAGTGAGAAGAGCTTCCAGGGAGTGCAATTTCTTGTTGAGGCATCTAGCATTGAGCAATAGCACCTTTAGCGTGTCTTAAGTAGCTTTTGTTATGTTGGAAGGTCTGTTTGTTTGGCAATGCCTAAAAAAGGCACTATAGGGGTGGATAATGTTTTGGCCAATATCCAAAGCCTAGAGGTGACAGGTGAAGACAATTCCTGGCAAAGCAGTGTGGTCTATCAGCCATGTCCTTCTAAGCTGACAAGTATTGAACCCCCTTTGGAATGATTAGCTAAGCCAATTGTTAAAATCAATAATTTTCTGCTGGTATCGTGGCATCATTCTTGGAGACCATAGAATGCTGCTCAATGATAGACTCATACCTGCCTTTCACACATATTCTGAGAGCTCAATCATGTCTTTCTTCATATAGTCCAAGGAGGTACATCTCAGGTCATTCACACCCACATGGAATATGACTGGGTCATACTGGTACTTAGGGGTAAGTGACCTGAGTGCTTGCATGTTCTGGTGATTCCTCCCCTTATCCAGCCTGGGAAGAATGACATCAGTATGTCTCACAATGGAGTCTCCTATGACAGAATATTGGATCTTGGAATGTTTTGTCTTGTGGGCTTGGTAGTTGAAGCACAATTAGATGTGGTTTTATGTGTTGTGATGGGAGCTCTCTTGTTTGTCTACATGCAGAGTTTTCTGAGGACTGCTCCTGAGAAGCCCCTGAGATTTGGAAAGAAAAGGTTCATAGGAAAATACTCGGTTAACTGCCCTGAAGGGCTATTTTAAGCCTAACCAATAACCCCAGATCAGAATCAAACCCTGCACCTTTTATCTATGAATTTAAGACCTTAATCATTCTGCCAAATCCACCCACCTAAAAAAAAATCCCTTGAAGCTTCCCAGACTAGGAATTGAACCCAGGCCAGGGTGGAGAGAGTGCTAAATCCTAACCACTAGACCACCAGGTGCTCACCTAAAAATAAGTGTTAGCTCTGTCAGACAGAACACTGAGCAGATTTGAACCCTCAGTTCAGTGCAGTAACAGCATACAATCAGTTGTGTTTCTTATCTTTGCCATCAACACTCTGTATTTACCAATGTGTCCATTGTTTCTCAGAGTGTGCTGTTTCATTACAGAGGCTTGCTGTTGTCAGATACATGCAATGCCATCCACTGAAACTACCTCAAACATGTATAAATGCACACCCACATATACAGACACACAGCTGTATCCAAGAATTAAATCCATTTTATTGACTGTGTGCACCTCAGATGCCTGATTCTGATCAAAAGAATGAATTGATATGTAAATAACAGCCAAACTAATACATTTCAGTTTGCTGCTGTCAGACACATACAGTGAAACACATTTCAAAACAAGTAGCCAACATTTCCAGCCACTTTACTTTCCAGTCTAAACAGTAAGTTTATGAATATGATCAAATGAATAAGTAAATGGTAATATATTTGAACTTCTTACTGTTGGGTGCATTCAGTACAATGATTACAACATGAGAGGCACACAGACACACACACACACACGTATGCACACTCTCACACATGTAGATACACATGCAGCATTCCACATACTGATGTGTGTACCACATACAGCCAATGAAATGTACACATGTTAGATGTCTAGCTGTGATTTAATGAATGACTAAGAACATAAATAGCAAGAACAATTTTGGTAACAGATACCAACATAACAACACTCACTGCACTAACAGACACACACACACACACACACACACACACACACACACACACACACACACACACACGTGCTTACCAAGTACACCTACTTTTCTCAGATGCAAGACTGTGATCAAATGAATTAGTAAATATATAAATAATAGCCATGGTAATATATGTACTATCAGATGCCAATAGAGCAATTCAATATAACCCAAGTACACATACACACACACACACACACACACACACACACACACACACACACACACACACACACACACACACGTGTAAAAACATGCACACACATACGCATACACAGGTGTTTTGTAAACCTCAACTGTTGTAGAAATTCATGAATTTGGCAGGCAGTATTTGAAAGTCATGTTTGAGGAAACCAGTAGTGTAAATAGATGTGATCTGGTAGTAGGCTAAGCATCCAGAATGACAGGATCATTAAAGTAAGAGAAGCAAGTTCCCCCGTGTGCTCCAGTGTTGCAATTGATTAGCACATGGTACTTGGAAAGCAGTATAAAGCAATCCTGAGTTTGGGAGTTCAAGTCTTACTGGGAGTGTGGAGTTTTAAGTAAAATACTTACTGTCTTGTGTCAGTCCTTCAGAAAGCAGTCATGACTGCAATGCTGCTACCATTTTGAATACAACACCCCTGACAGGGTGAAATCTGTCTCTGCTTGAAGCAGGGTTTTCCAAATTCTCTGCTTCACAAAAGCCTAAATTTCAAACGTCACCCTTGGAGTAACTCACTGTTGAAATTTGCAATTCACTGTTAAGTGATTTTAGAATGAACCTTAAAATGTCTTTCAAGCAGTCTGGCTCCTTCCCTATCTCTTTTGAATTATAAGTTATGCATCTACTTTTATCAATGTCTGTGATGGCCTTACCAAACTGAATGCATACTTAAAGAGACCCTATAGCCTTCACCTCCTTATCAACAGAATCAGGGACAAATCCAGAAATAAGGGATAGGGAAATGAGGGATAGATTCCTGTCACAGAGACTCCCCATGCTTTGGAACAAAATTCCTAACTACATTAGGCAGAGCCCCTCACTAACACTCTTCAAGAGAAGCCTTGACGAGTGGATGGGTAACAGAAAATACACCCCTGGGATCACTTCATTGGCTCTTCTTGACAGAGGCTCAGTTAATTAATCAATGGGGCGGCGGAAGCTGACACACTCTGGCTAGGCTTATAAATGCCCTTGGGCAGATAGCCTAGTACCTACCTATGAACCTATAACATGGACAATCAGGACTACTTTTTGAATTATTAGTACTGTTAACTTGAGATGTAGATAGATTAAGAAAGTATCGATAACATGCATTTTTGTAGTAAAAAAGCCTGTAACTTTAATTATTGTCATTATCTATGAAGTATAATCTATCACCTTTTCTTCCTAGACCAACAATTTTATGAGCATTTAGCAGGTACAGAGCTAAGTGTTGAACCTATCTCAGGGACTGTTGAGTGATATAGAGACTGCTGCCTCATTCAGCTGTCATGGAACTCACCTGAAGATTGGAGTAACAGCCTTCTTTTGTCTCCATTGCAACTAATGGACATGGCTTGTAAATGACAGCATAGTAGCATGGGTCATATCTTTCATGCCCAACTAAAAAGGTATCTCACTGAAGATTCACACAGTAAGGGTGTACTGGAAACTGTCACAATGTGCCTCTCTCAAGCAGTGAGAGCATCTTCTGCATCCCAGAGTAATCACAAAATTAACTTGGGCTTCTATACAATAAAATACACACATATACAAATTAGTTTACACTACTCCGGTGGAGCAAAATGAAATTCTAATGGGTAGTCTTGGCATTGGTTTCTCTTGAAGAAGCAGTTCCCCCTTTTGAAGTTGCAAATGATCACCCACACCTCTGCCCATGCCCAAGGCCACACAGAATGATTTAAGTCTTGGCTATCATATAGTGTCAAAAGCCATCATTTTCAGAAAATTATTTATTTGGTTAGGTGTTCCTCTCTTGCACTTAAATAAGATGAAATGCAAGAGAAACAAGGCCAAAATATACAGACATTATGGATGCATGTTTTCTAACTGTGTTAGCCTCTGCTTAACCTGCACGCTCTTTCCAAGGGCATACAGACTCAACACGTGACAAAGACATCACAAGGTGTACATTGTTTACCACAGCATGCACATTTCTAACATTGTTTATTCATTTTATGCTATGAATTGCAGTATAATTTATATTGAAGACAACATGGTCCATTTAGTTGTATTTTACTTTTAGTTTATGTGCTATGCTAAGTGGCTCTTTATGCACATTGCAGGTAAAGTGCAGGTGCTTTTCTGTAAAGCCTGTCATTTCATAATTTTTTTTTTACAAGAGTGAAGCTGCATTTTGCCTATAAACATAAATTGTAGGATTCGGTTGAGTACATTTGGGGTGGGGACTACATTTCCAAAGCTGGTGTAGATGTTCAGGTAAAATTTCAAACATCTTGGCCCTGCCATTGCATATGGTACAGATGGATAATTAACTAAAGAAAACATCCACACTGCACTGACCATCCATCAGACTTCTGATGGCCCTAATGTTAAATGCCATAGCTGAAAGTGAATTAATTTCTTCTTAGTGTTCTACTGAAAACAGGCCAGTGTTTCAGGAGAACACACTCAGTCAAGAAATGGATTTTGGCTAAATAAATACAGAGTCAGCAACAATGGTCTAATAACTTTCAGACCTAACAAAGTGCCTTCAATGAAAATTGAACTAGATATTTGGTAGGTGAATAAGTACAAGATGGTGACAAGCCACCCCCTTCCACACCCACTTGAACTTAGAGCCATTGTGTTTACAAGTTTGTAGTTTAGCAATCTAGCAGCTGGGATAATCAGACAAAGTGATAGTGTTCAAGAAAGACATGGATCTCCTGTTTTGCCATTCGTGATGTACTAAAATTTCTGTTCATGAAATATATTACTGCACACAGTGTTTTGGTGCAATTGTGAGCTGGGCACAGGGCATTAACATCTGACAAATATCTACTGCCCAGAACTGCTTGCTACAGAAGCAAGTGTGCAGCTTGTTAATAAAACAAATATAGGGGAGCATATGTATATGTGTGTGTGTGTGTGTGTGTGTGTGTGTGTGTGTGTGTGTGTGTGTGTGTATGTATGTATATATATATATATATATATATATATATATATATATATATATATATATATGGGTCCCCTTCAGTAGATCGAACATATAACAAGTTCAAACCTCATATGGCCGAGACCATATGTTCGAACTTGTAAATGTTCGATCAGACTGAATGGAGATCTCTGTCCAGTGTGGAATGGGATGATTTCCCTTTTTTGCAATGTAGTGCAATCTCGGAGTTGGTATATTTAAGTAAGGGGGTATGGGGGGTGCAGGAGGGCATACCCCCCTTGCTACAGACATTTAATTTTGTTGTCTGTTGTTTTTTCTTTTTTTACTTCAGTGTTCAAACTATTATAAATTGGAACATATAGTCTCGGCCATATGTGGTTCAAACTTGTAATATGTTTGATCTACTGAAGTAGATCCATACACACACACACACACACACACACATATATATATATATATATATATATATATATATATATATTACTTCTCAAGTTTATAGATTTTTGTAAAATGTCCAGATTTTTGTAACACATTTTTGAAGTGTTGCTTATAAAATGTGTGCTTTTCTAGCAAAGCAGTAAAGATTGAATTTACTAAACAATGACAGACATTTGCTTTTCAGACTTCATAACCTTCAGAAAATGATAACCGGAACACTTTTTATTCTAGCAATTTTCTAAGTGTATAAGAGCAATATTTTAAATGAATACCTATTTTGGGGCCTTCTTTCCCCAGTTATTTTTGGCGTTGTCCAGATTTCTTGTGGTAAGCGGTTGAGAAGTATAGGTTCGTCGGTATGTACTAAAGTAACAAATACTAGGGCCTTTATAAGCCTAGACATGCACCCTGAATGTATCCCATGGCTTTTTTGCCTTAGCTGTTATTTTAAGGATTATATAATAGTTAGAGCATGATTTAACTGATACCTCTGTCCATCAGAGACGTGCCAAATCACAGTGACTTTCTGATTTCCCATTCTTTGGTCCAGGTTACACTTGAATAGGGTGAGGGAAGGGTTCTGTTTCATTTATTTATTTATTGACATTTGTTAACCGGGTTGGTCCATCTGGGCCAGTAGCCCATTTTCAGTGGAGACCTGAGGAGAAAGCTCCAGATTACAAAGAAGTTTCATATTAAAAAATAAAATTCACACTCAAAAACATTACAGTACATATGTTAGTACACACTTCAGGATAGTACAAAATTATAGTTCATATTGATGGGAAGCCTATTCCATAGAATGGGAATTCTCTGAGATACATACCTTTCCTTCCAACATGTCCTATTTAAATTGAAAAGTTAAAATCCCTGGATCTAGTAGGTATGATGCTGTTCCTTAAAGTCCATCAGAGTGGGATCAAAGGATGCTTTGTATTCCAGGCATAAATTGCCTCTCAGCAGTGAGTAGGAAACAGAATATAGGGATAGGGCTTTGAGGCGATCTGCACAGGGCATTGTGTTTATGCCTTGTGCTTTTTTTTGTGAGGAATCTCTGTGGATGTTCCAGATGTTGCATGTGCTTGTTTGTACATATAGAACAAAGCATTTGACCTCAGAGCTTTCTTCATTAGCCACAGTTAAAAAACAATAAAAATCATGAAACCTTTTGTCCTTTAAAAAGCAAGTTAAACACTTATTATGACCAAAGTTAGGACTTATTCAAACATTTGGTATGTTAACATATCAAAGAAGTAATACCTTGACTCTTTTGGTTCATGGTCAGCCCACACTGTGGATACTGTATGCAGTTTAGGAGGTTACAGATGGATGGGGCTATCAGACTGCTTGAAGGAGTGAAGGGAAAAACTTCCAGAAGGCTGTATGTGATGGAGGCAAATCCTTTGTAATCTAAGACTGAAACAGACATGGAGGCATGACGTATGTACACAAGATAGCATCAAGGAGATTTGAATGGGTAATCCTGAACACAAATAACAGAAGAGAGGTCAGGTGGGGGGGGGGGCACTGGCAGAAGAATGAAGGCACTGTCCATTCCCTGGATCTGAAAAAATGCTTCTTCATGGAGAATATTGTAGACCTAAGGAGTATACTACCAGAATGGATTTTAGATAAGAAATCCATGGAGGAATTTCAAGAGGGATGAAACAGGTAGAGAAGATCTGCTGATGTACATATGGAGGTAGAAAGTTAAGTATGCTATAATGTGTGACAAGGGTTTTATGGTACAGATATCACTGCACATTCAAGGGTGTTATGAGACATGTGCTGTATGTTCAGTTACATAGATTATAGGTTCATAGATTAGTACTAGGCTAACTGCCCTTGCGAGCCATTTTAAGCATAGCCAATTATCCCTTATGAGACTCAAACCCTGCACCTTGTATTTGTAAGGCAAACACCTTAACCATTAGGCCACCCTCCCAACCCTCATCTTTGATATGCATACCCTTTGAGCTTTATTGCAATTAAAATGGTCATCTGCATACCCTTGTTTTTTCTTTGCAGTTTGAATTTTATGCTTAGTAGTAAGTTTTATTGTAAAATAGTTACCCCACTTGTTTTAATTAATTGTTGTACACGGTTATAACTTTTGGCATATGAGATGGGATTGGTGATGACATTTACAAGGTGGGTGGTAATTTAACAAGGTAATGATATTGTTTTTAATTTGGTCTGAAGCAGAGAAGTTAATCTAAAAAGACTACAGTGTCCATTTAATATTCAGTGCTAAGAAAAGAAATAGAAGACAAATGTTAACCAGGATATATAAATCTTATCTAGGAACAATGACTACCTTCTTTGCCCTCCAAAAATAGTTACCTTCTGTGTGTCCCTCTGGTGTTAGATTGGCATGAAGGTAAAAGTACAAATGGCCAGTGGCATATATTATACAGCTGAGGGTATGAGAGAAGAAATCTGAACACCTGAGTAAAATCCACACAAAAAGAGGGAGTACATGCAGGCTTCACAAAGAAGGAATCACAGCCAAAAACTCATACAAAGATACAAGTGTCATTAGATGGCAACATTATGAGCTGTGTGACTGTGGCAAAGATCTGTAGCTATCACACACATCCTGTTCAAACCAACACAGACAGGCACCTTACTGTGTACAACACTGATGTCTGACTGTGTTGGACACTGAAAATTATAATCAACTTGCTACTTTTAGATACACTGCAACCACTCTCCCCCACAAACTCACAGTAGTTTTCATCACAGACAACCCCAATACCCATCAATTACAGACACTTTGTTGAATATGCAACCCCAGATGTCTGACTGTGTTAAAACTAGCCACAGGAAAGTATTTCAGCTGACTTCATACACATGCACTTTACTGACGCAAAGCCTGAGTAACTTGGGCAGATGGCAACATTATCTATCAATTTCATCCACAACTAGCCTCTGATTAAAGCCAAATGTACTGACTATCTTGGATTTCCACTGAAATCCCTGCATGCACATGTGTGAAATTCTATGCACTGAAAGCAAAACAAAAAAGTTGGAAAGTTGGCTATTATTCTAACTTTAAATGTCAATAAAATGCCCTTACTTTTTTTCATTGATGTACAGTTTCCCTGAACTATGGAGAAGCTGAAATGCACTCCCTACTGGGATAATGAAACAACCATCATCAGAATTTGGGATATGTTGTACCACAGGAAGGGAAAGTCACCACTCATGTTGGAGCTGTATACCACTACAAAATCTAAGAAAAATGGCATGACATTATAAGAAGTTCTACAACAGAGTGGTAACTTTACAGTCACTGACACTCCTCTACCCACTGTAACATTGGGCATGCAAGTGGAACTGTGGCAATCATGGCTGCTGTCAAATCCAGAACATAAAGAAGGACCTAAGCTTAGATCTTCTACTGCACCTTCATTCAGGATGGTAGGCACATTACTTACTAGTCCCTCTCTGTGGACTGAAATCAACAGTACTATAGTGTCTTACTCTTCCCCTGAAAAGGTAACCATTTAAGCTGGGTGCAGAAAGAATTCCTCCAAATTTATGAAGACTCTGAGGGTCTACAATCACTAGATCAGCAAAATTAAGGATGTTGCCTTAGAATCCCTCAAATGGTCCATCAGGAGACAATCATCCAGGAAGGGAAGCATGTAGAAGTCCTTCTCCTTTATAACATTTACCACCACACTGTGAGAGCACAAGACACCCCTCTAGAATGAAATTAGAGGTTATCCTGAATGAGCTCATTCTTAAAGGAATAAAGCCTCAGCTCTACCATTCTGAAGTGATACATGCCAGAGTCTGCTGCCTAGCCCCAGGAAGAGAAGAATCAAAATTACATTTGGTCATATGGGATGCTGCAGTATAAGTAATGGTGACAGCCCTAATGATCTCTTCTTTGACCAAAACATGGAAACTACCCCATCCATCAGATATCTTGGCATATGGCTTGATCAAGCCCCTAACTTTCAAGAACACATTAAAAATACTGATTCAAAATAAGCTACCTACTATTCTGGACCTAAAAGCCCTCTCCATTTCTCTCTTTACCAACCAGGACAGCCAAAAGTTAAGGCATTCTGCTTGTAGAGTTTGAATATTGCATAACTCTGTCTGCAAACACATTAATCAAAAGCACATACCTTAAAATCCATCTCCAATAAAAATATATCATAGGTCTCTGGGTCATAGGAAGTTACTAGGCTATTGGCCCTGAGGCCCTTATAAGCCTAGCCAAGAATTTAGCCCATGTTTAGGCAAGTCAGCACCCAAAGCCCCTGTCCAGCAGGGACATGGGTGGAATCCCAAAGGTGTATTTTCTGTTTCCCATCCAGTTATCCAGGTTGAGCTTGAAAAGGGACAATGAGGTACTCTGCTTGATGTGGAGAGGGAGTCTATTCCACAGATTGGGGAGTCTCTGGGACACAAATCTGTTCCAGCAACAAGTCCTATTAATGTCACAGACCAGGTTTAGGTCACGCATGTGGGTTATTCGAGTGGAGCTTGACTTGTGGATATGCAGTAGTCCCATCAAGGTGGGGTCTGAGGTTGCTTTGTATACCAGACAGAGGTCACCTCTGAGGAGTCTGCATGAAACTGAGTAGAGAGACAGGGCTTTTAGCCTATCTGTATAGAGTAGATGTCTGAGGCCTTGGATTCTTCTGGTGAGGAACCTCTGTGGTCTCTCCAGTTGCTGCAAGTGTTTTGTGAGGTACATGCCGAAGGGGGCATTGTACTCAATAATTGGCCTTATAAGGGAAGAATACAGTAATAGATAAATCCATTCCTTTACCTTTATGCTCCACCTAGGCAGCACAAGAAAGATAAACCCACTTTTGTTCTTGGCCAATAAGATTTCTCCCTTCCTCTCAAAGGCAGTCAGGATAAAAATAGGAAAAAGCATCCTACCCACCCAACTAGAATATGGGCTTCTATTAACAACATATGCCTTAGAGAGAAGATCAATATCCATTCACTCACTCACCAACAGAAACTGCAGAGTCATCACAATGTCACAAAAGCAAGGCCACCACCGAAAACACTACAAAGACAGAAGAAACACACACACACACACACATACACACACACACACACACACACACACACACACACACACACACACACACACACACACACACACACACACACACACACACACACGTCAAACAAAGGGATGATCTGCTGCTATGCTAACAACTACCCAAACTCTTGTGCAGTCACACCCTGTCTCCCCTAGCAGCCAAACTAATAAGGGAAAAATCAACCCCACAACCTCAGAAATCTTGATCACTCATTACCTTCATTGCAGGTCTCCAAAACAAAATTCTAATGTACAGATTGCTGCTTCTCGATACTCGGCCCTTAAGTCTAGAAATATGCCCCCCCCCAATCTTAAAGAAATATCCTCCTACTCAAACTTCAATGCATCATTTAACAGGCAGCTCCAAAAAAATGGCAATATGTCAGCTCCACACCTCCAACCACATAACATAATTCCACAATACCTCTTACTCTGCCATCTTTACAATTCAAATTAATACAGAAGTGTACATAAACCAGTAAATGGACAACTTCATTACTCACTATATGTCACTTAATTACTCAATCTCCAAGTTATGAACATCACTGCCTCACTGTCAAAAGCCAAATGTCTGCCTGTGCTAGGTAGACTCAGACTACATCTGTGCTTCCTGCTCTTTAAACAGCTACACTAAGACATTAGACACTAAGACACTTCTCTGCTTGCTATAAGGCTCATTACAACTATCCCAGCCCATAATCTGCAATGCCAATCCAGGCTAAGATCAACTTTCCAACCCCCCCCCCCACAATAATCAAACTGCACATTCTGACCACAACTTCTCTGTCTGCACTCCAAAACTATGGCACTGTCTCACTAGAGCACTCAGAGAAATCTTCAGAAAACCTAAATTCCAACTACAACTCAGACAGTATCTCCAAATACATTAATATAAATGCCAAAATACTGAGCATGCAATATTTCAACAACTTATCCTCAATGCTGTCTTAATTCCTTTATGTCATTTCAATGTCTGGTACATAAGTATATAAACAGTAATGAATATCTAATAAGTAAATATGTACATAGTGGCAATTATTTCTTATGTGAATATGTATATACTTGCAGTTTTTTTCTAAATTACACCCTGCATGTATGACTCTGTATTTCCTCTTGAGACTTCTCAACTATAATTGTATTATTTGCCATACTGTTATGTTTTATTTGTTGCTTGCAACCCATACTGAGCATGCAATGGGTCATTTTTATCAGTGCTCTCTTCTACTAAACTATACACAAACCAATGAATGAATAAATGAAAATCATGAAGTTCTGCCATTTTCACCACTGACTGGTTCATTAGAGAAAATTGCAACCTGATCTGGTGAGACAGGTATCTGAGATGACCAAACCTCAATGTTTCAAAGTAAAACACTCTGTTATTCACCCTTTTCAAAGTCTTAGACTCCTTATCATGGGGTAAGGACCTATTTTAAACCAAAAACATCATTTTGGAATATGGCTAGTATACTTTGTGAGAATTTCATTACATTCTGCTATGGGCTTTCTGCAAGTAGCAGAGGCAGATTTCAGATCCTTCATACAGTATCCTACAGGACAACCTCCATACTCTACATGGAATGATTCAAAATTATTCTGGTTCACATATTTTTTCAAGCATTTCTAAGGGGAACACAAGTGGATCACAGGCCTGCAGACACTGTCTGTCACAATATGCCTGTAAGTATACATGCACAGCTGGTGAGACAGCTTGCATACTTACCTACATATCTTGCTGTCCTTGCATGTCAACCATATGTTATAGCAAAGCACAGATAATAAACTCAGATACGGTGGGCAACACTGCTAATATGACTTTTCCACTAAAGTTGTATGTGTCCAGACATTATTACATGCCCTGCCTTATTACAATGAGTATCCATTCACGATCCAATTGTTATGTGTTCAAAACATGGACATCAAGAAACTTACCTCAAGAGTGGAGTGAAGCAAAATCTGAGAGGTAAATCTTGGCATGCTGTGAAGAATACATAATATGTGAGTTATGATCACAGAGATTAGATGTTTTTATTTATTTATTTGCTTGTTTGTTTGTTTATTTTATAGTACTGAGGTACTACTAGTAAAAGGAAAAAAGTGTAGGTTCATTAAGTTTATTATAGCCTTGAAAGCTGTAAAGCAGTAATTAGATATTTAGTGTCACTGCATATTAAACAGTTTTAAAAACGTAGATGCTTCATTCTGGCACTCTTTGGGTGTATGACAACAAAGTATGTTAAAGCTTTTCGGTCATTTTCACTTCTTGATGCTGTTCTGTGGTAGCCAGCGCTGGCAACTACTTTGTACTACAGCTTAACAGTATTGAAAGCTGTTTAATATAATTAAGAAGCTTTCTTACTAAGAGTGGTATTTAAAAAAGTTTCCTTTTCCAAACTTCAGAATGTAATAATGACAATGTACTACATAACAATTCTAATCTGCTTTCCCTCAACCCCTGCAACTACATTTGTCTACAGCAAATGTGCAGCACATGGTTCATACTGCACTTGGGACATGTACTCCCACAAGGCACACTACTACACCAAATGGATAGGTGAGTTTGACACCTGCTGTTTGTATACTGACTTATCCTGATCTGATACCTCCAACAGCTTTAACAGGAATATCAGAAGTGCATTTTGAGGTTACAATGATGATCCCTATATTTTTAGAAACATGGAATGGTGCTGTTATGGTCACTTGCCTTAAACTTATCAGACAAAATTCACTTCTTCTTCTTCCCTATATTGAGTAAACAAGTTGAATCCAGTGATTTTTAATACTATAGCAATCATTAACTGCAGTATTTTATTGACTAAGATTTATGATTCAGTCTACATTGAAGTCAGTTCAATTACCTGAAGCATACCTGAATGGAACCTGGTCGTCAAGCATCAATCCATTTAAATTTCAGACTGAGTTTATATCATTGAAATAAAGGGTAATGAGGATTTATGTTGGCATATAAATTAAGCACACTATAATACACCAGCCCATAAACAAGTACATAGCACAGACGATTATGATCAGGCCCCCATTCATAACCAACTTATTGTGTACACCAAAGCAGCAAGACTGTATGAGAAAGTTCATGCTGGTAGCCTCTGGTTATGTAATATAATACACATTGTTTTGTCTTATAGGTGACCATCCAATGAAACAGTGAACAATGTAAAAACGTCAAGGCAAGGCAATGAGAGCAGATATTGATACTTTCTGTGGTTTAGAGTTGTAGTACTCAGGCATGAAAACAAAATGGGTTATTGCAGTTTGAAGCGGTCCTTTTGCAATATTAGGTATTTGATTAACGTTATACTCTGTAGATGAAAAAAGTATTAGTTAAGAGACTCGTATGCCTAGTTCTTCATAGTTAAATGCAGCACTGAACGCAGGTGAAGACCAAGGAATGTTCTGATGTATTCATCCCCATGCCTCTACCATAATAAGGTATACTGCATACATCACGCTTTCTCACTGTTAGTTCCAAAGATCTGAAAGTTCTTAGCATAAATATAAATATAAAGGCCAATAAATCCTACCAAAAATTCAGAAAGGAGCATAAACAAAACCTGTTTAAAGATACTTAATGCAAATGTTTCTTGAAAATAATGTAACCTAGAATTTAGTTTCAAAGTTTATTTCCCTTTTATAATTATTATAATGTGTTAAGCTCCTATATTGCCCAAAGGAATGACAAATATAATACTCAGTTATGATTCTTTTTCCTTCTCCTTCTTCTCTCCCCATATTCTTCCCTCCTGACTCTCCTTCCATTCAGGATAATCCGCATCATACTCTACTCTTTCTCTCCCCGCTTCTCCATAGCCCTCCCATTCTCTAAATTGCTATCATTCTCTGCCCCTGCCCTCCATTCCGTAGCCCTCCCACTCTCTAAATTGCTATCATTCTCTGCCCCTCTTCTTGTCTCCATAGCCTTTTCATTCTCTAAATTGCTATCATTCTCTGCCCCTGCCCTCCATTCCGTAGCCCTCCCATTCTCTAAATTGCTATCATTCTCTGCCCCTCTTCTCGTCTCCATAGCCTTTTCATTCTCTAAACTGCTATCATTCTCTGGCCTTCCCTCCCTCTCCATAGCCCTCCCATTTTGTAAAATACTATCTAATATGTTCCTATATTCCCATTCATATTAATTTTGTATATGCTGTAAATTAAAAAACAAATAACTTTGAATGTAAAAAGTACCATCTAATGATTTAAAGTAAGCTATGCGGTTTTAATAGAAGTGTTTCCTGCTAGATGATTATGTCCACTGAACCCCAAACTTATTATGCTAAGTGTATCAAATGGGAAATCATGCTAACTCAATGATAGAGGTAATAACTGAAGTTCTGAAAAAGCAATGATTCCGTCAGTACTTACGCATTATCGCAACCAGATTTTTGCGGTTGCGATAATACACATGCTAGCTTGAAAACAACTGCGGGAAACACTGTAAGTTGCTACTTTATGTGTTTACTGTTGAGAAATTACTTTCACTTAACATTCAGAAAGAGAATCGGTCGTGGAAATCTTCCTGTTTTGCGTGCATTACAGATGCATGCTTCAATTGCCAGGGCTGGTCTCTTACTGACGAAAGCACTACTTGTACTGTTAAGAAGCAATGCTGAGAAGAAAAACACAGACTGCTTGGAAATGCTTTCAGGTGCTTTCTTTCTCACACAGTAAACTATATCTGTATCAAACATTTGTAACATAAAACGGTACCCATAAAACTTGCAAGATGTAAAGCTTTGCAGAAGTGATGGTGGATGATGTTAACAAGTGTTTGGGACTTGAATAGTTGACGGCACTGTTTTGGTCTTCTGTTGTGATGAGCATGTATTACTGCTGAAAAGATGTGGATTGCTACATCTTTATAAGTCAGTACATGGTTTGCACAATTCCAGCTTGCATTCCTCTAGGTCTTTATCCTTCCCTTCTTGTATGCATAGCTTCAAAACACACTAATTCACATTATCACAGCAGTACTGGTAATATTTTAACATTGGGAAGCACACGCCATTACAAAAACATGACATGCTGCCCGTAAAGTGCATACGTAAACTGCAACATTAATTTCTACATTTCTAATGATAACCCTGACTAAAACAACCTTCACTGTGAAAGAAAACACAGTAATTCACATTATTACAGCATTACTGTTTATATTTGAACATCGGGAAGCAACCGGTATTACAGCGAAAATCTGGTTGCGATAATACGTAAGTACCATTCTGTCTATTCGGGTGAGGTATAACATCAGAATTAGTGCCTTTAGTATCCAGGGTATGGAATACAGCCCTCACACAGGAGTGTAATGGAATACAGTTCACTTGGAAAAAGAGTAAATTGAGAAATGTATTTTATAGCACACCATTTTTACCAGCTGGGAGCTTCTGTTAAGTGAAACTGTCGCAATAATTACACTACTGTAAATGTTCCTTGAAATGCTTTTATGATCTTTATTTCAAGTTAACCACATAGTACGTTCCAGTTCAACCTCTTAATAAGTACTTCAACATTTACACATTAAATTGGGGATTCAAAATGTTGTATACAACTAAATTGCTACATGTCCGTAAATATTGTCTAATGAATCATCACTTAACAAAAATATTGGTAGATGAAGCTTCATTCTACAGTTATACAGGATAGCACACCTCTTGAAACAAATACAAAGTAACCATACCAACTACACACACACACACACACACACACACACACACACACACACACACACACACACACACACACACACACGCACACACACATATATATATATATATATATATATATATATATATATATATTGGCCAATGCGTGTGAAGCCAATGGACTGGTGCATACCAACCTGATAAAGAGGAAATTATTTCAGCCTTAGTCACAACTCAGACCAGCAACCAGGAGGATAACTAGTCTGGTGATGGGGATTTGCAGCCCTCAGAAAGAGGACAGTTCACCTTTTCCTCAGAGGACTTAAAATCCATCTTGTGTTAAAGAAACTTGAACTGGATTCCAAACATTTGGAACTAGAATCAGCAGAGAGACTGTGATGTTTGGAGGCTGAAGAAAAAGAGAGAATTTGGTGTTTGAAGGTTGAAGAGAATGAGAGACTGCAGTGTTTGGAGGCTGAAGAAAATGAGAAGCAGCGTCAACATGACAGGGAGATGCTGACTCTTTGTCAGGGTCATGGAGGTAATTGGGAAGGGAACAAATGAACCCCAGAAGCAATAAAGGTCAGTAAATTTATTTCACAATTTACAGAGAGTGATAATTTTGATAGTTTTATTCATATATTTGAAAGAGTATGCAAACAGTATAATGTTGACCAAGGGCTCTGGGTACAGTTCCTGACCCGTTTACTCCATGGTAAAGATGTAATTGCTGCTTCTAAATTGTCTGGCATTGATTGCTTAAACTATGATAAAGTAAAGAAATGTTTACTTGAATGTTTTAAGTTAACACCTGAAGCTTACATAAAAATGTTTCATGACCATAGACGCAAGGCAGCTGAAAGTGTATGTGATTATATTGTTGAGTTAAGCACTTATTTTCATAGGTGGGTGAGTGAGCGTCAGGTCACCACTTTTGAAGGTTTGGCAGACCTTTTGGTGAGGGAACAAGCCCTGAGCACTTTGCCTGAGGATATCAAAATCTGGTTGGCAGAATGAGAATGTAACTCAGCAGATGAGCTGGGGAAAAAGGGGGATCTCTACTTAAAAAGCAGGGCATCACTGCACAAGAAAGGGATACCCAGTGCTGCACATGGATATAAGGGAACTCATGGTAGGCAGTCTAAATCACCCCAATAGAGTCCACCAGTAACAGGGGAAGCCACTAGTTCAAGTACATGGCCAGGATCAAGAATAAAATGTTCTAAATGTAACCAGTGGGGCCATGCATCATATAGATGTCCATGGAAGCAAGGTGGGGAACAAAAGGTGGGGGAGTCAGCAAGTGGGAATAACTGCATGCCAGTGGTAAGTTGTCTGAAGAAAACAGGGGTACTAAACTATCACCAGAAGTTATATCCTACCTTAGTGGAAGGAAAAACAGGCCACTTCTAAGAGAGACATAGCCTCTGACATAACCATTGTGAAGCCTGCAATGGTTAAAGAGGTGCAGTACTTGCTTGGGCAGTCCACTCCAGTCAGAGCTTTAGGAGGGACCCCATTCCAAATGCATTTGGCCAGGGTTCACCTCGACTGGGATGGTGGAAAAGGAAGCAAGCCAGTAGGTGTGTTTGAGGATATCCCAGCAGATGTTTTGATAGGGAATGATTTTGATAATGCAGTACCTTATGTGCATACAGTTACACACAGTCAGGCTTAGAGACAGACATGTGGGTCTGGTAGCCTGGGGGAGACCCAGACAGACTCCACACCAGAAGCCAGGACTGATGAGGTGGCTATTTCAGGGAGGGGCCTACCTGTAGCAATGAGCCTGAAGGTGAACCACAGCTCCTGGTAGGTACTGATGATCCCTTGGACAGCGCAACTGCAAAGGCAGAGCTGACTGGCAGTACCCAGGCTGACAGTGAGGCACTACTGATGGAGAATACCAGACTTCCTGTGGAAGGAGAGCTGGGAAGAGTTACAGAGATAGAGTCGACACAGGCTCAGATCTCGTACCCTACACTGAGAGGCTTGAGGGAGGTAGCTAGCGAGGCACCTGATCCTCAAGGAAAAGGGGAGTCTTGTATACTGGAACAAAGGGTTACTGTATAGACAGTGGACCCTTGAGGGAGTTCTAGAAGGTGAGGTAATACAGCAGTTGGTAGTGCCTAGTGCCTACCATCTGGCACTTATAGCCATAGCATATGACATTCCTTTTGCAGGTAATATGGGCATAAAGTGTACCAAGAGATGTATTAAGCAGAACTTTTACTGGTCTGGGATTGCAAGGGATATAACAGAGTACTGTAGGACCTGTGAGCAGTGCCAAAAAGTAGGCAAGGCAGGAGACAAGGTCAAGGCTCCTTTGATGCCTTTACCTGTAATTTAGAAGCCATTTCAGAGGGTAGCTATAGATATTATGGGGTCTCTGAGTACCCCAAATTTCCACAGGGAAGAAGTATATCCTGGTAATAGTAGATTATGCTACTAGATACCCTGAGGTGATGGCTCTGCCCTCCATTGAGGCAGAGAAGGTGGCAAATATTTTCTTTGAGATTTTCAGCAGGATAGGTTTCCCTAGAAAAATACTGACTGAAAGAGGGGCTGATTTCATGTCAGACCTTCTGGGTTTTCTGTGGATGCTCTGTGGAATGAAGCACCTAAAAACACTCCCTATCATACCCAGACTAATGGTCTTGTGGAGAGGTTAAACTCTACACTAAAGACCATGCTATGGGCTTTTGCAGACCAGTTTAGGAGAGAGTGGGACAAATGTTTACCCATCTGTTGTTTGCATACAGAGAGGTACCCCAAACATCCACAAGTATTTTTACCTTTCAATTGCTGTATGGGCATAGGGTAAGGAAGCCTTTTGATTTGATTCATGATGAATGGGAGGATGAGTGTAAATCCACAAGGAGTCTGTTGTAACATATGTCCTAAACCTCAGGACAAGGCTTACAGAGCTCATGGGCTTGGCCCAGGAGAACTTAGCAGGAGCCCAACTGCAGAAAAAGGTTTAGTATGATGGGTATGCTCGAGCCTGTGGGTATGCTGTGGGGTAGCAGCTGATGGTTCTCATTCCTTTCATACATAATAAGCTACAGGCAGCTTGGGAGGGACCCTTTAAAGTGTTAAGGAATTTCAGTGATTTTAATTACATGGTAATAATGCTAGGCAGGAGGCAGGGACACAAACTATACCATGTTAATATGATGAAACCTTACCATGATAGTGAGGCCCTGGTGTTAAGCATTTGTAGTAGGAGGCAGGAGGATTCTAAGAGGGATCTATGGCTACAACAAGCCAGCTAGCAAAATGCAAAGTTACTAAGGTGGAGCTTAGGGTTGTAAGCATATGATATGACCGTGCAGCACCATAGTGGGGTTAGCAAAGCCAATGCAGAAGGGCTCTCAAGACAGGTTATGGGTTATGTATTTGGATAAGCTCATTCCTCTCAAGCAATGTTTCTCAAGGGTCACCTGAAAAACTAGCTTAAGTCTTCAAAGATGAGAGTGATGTGATGAGGTGAGGTATTGCCAGCTATGCCAGGAGAAGTAGGACAGTGGATATATAACATATGTGGGTCTATATTAGAAGCTCAAAAACCCTAAACCACAAATGCTCACATGAGTGAAAATTCAGGGAATCGAAAGTGTGACTGTGGGGTCGTGTTACAGTGAGGAGTGGGATATTTGCCCTTTCCTCACTATAGTGCAACCTCAGAGTTAGAATATATAGTTAGAAGGAGGTGTAGGGGGCACAGCCCCCCACAATAGCAACTTCGATTACTGGCATTTTCACTCATGTGAGCATCCATGGTTTAGGGTTTTCGTGCTTCTAATATAGACCCACATATGCCAGCAGAGCTAGCTGGAATTTTATAAAGAATTATAAGTCATTTGTATATTGAATGGATTTGTACAGATGCGTGTATTGAAAAATGTATTTGTAAATTTGTGTGTGTTTAAAATGTATTAGTAGTGTCCTGCTGGACAGAAAAGAAATATACATCTATGTCAGACTGTACTGTATTGTAACTGATTAAATGTATGCATTTTAACAGAGGATACTGGAAGAGAAGAGATTAATCTCAAACTTTGAAAATAGTTTGAAATTAAATTACCTGGCTTAGGCAATAAAGATTGTATCTTGCAGTTCCCAATGCAGCCAGAGACAAAAAGTCTGTACTAGGAAGCTTCCTGCATTTTCTTTGGGGTGAACTAATTGCGGGACTGGAAGGGTGAAGGTCTGAAATTGTTTTATGACTTCCAGGAGTTGCAGCAGATCTTAGCAAGGCTCTGTGTGTGTGTAATATTGACACGTGTGCTAAATCCTGATAGCTTCTAGCTGTAGAATAGTGTGTGTTGTACCTTTAAGAAGTGTTTCAAGGACAGCACGTGCATATAAATAGCAAGCATGTGCTAGTTTCAGTGCCATTTTGACAGTATAGCCAGAGAGTGAGCATGTATAAGTGTAATAGTTAGTTTGTCTATAATTTTATCTAAGTTAAAGTTATTAAGCCTCAATCCTGATGTGTTTGTACATAATAAAGCTGCTTGAACAAAAGCCATGAATGTTCATCTATTTTATCCTGACCAGACGAGTAACATGGTGTCAGAACCAGGATTGCAGAGACTGCTTTTTAGAGCTACAAGGTGCAGAGTAAACAGCGAAGGTAAACTAAGTGAACAGAGTACAAAAAAAGTGGCAAAAATTAACCAAAGGTAATAAAAACTTGCACAAATGATTTATTTATTAGAAGAGAGAAAACAGAGCATTACAAGGACACAGAGTACATTATTAAGCAAGATAGATGCATAAAAGTTCATTAATTAAACAAAATGTTTGAAATTAAGATATTTGATAAAATGATTATCAAAAAAACACATAAGGGGTTTGGAATTACCTCAGAATTACAAAATCAGCATGTTTAAAGTAAAAACGAGCATCTTTAGAGTAAAACACAAGAAAAGTATAATGGACATGAAAAAAGATTAAATGAGCAAAACAAATATAATAAATTGCAAAAAGGGCACATTAAGCATAAATGAAGCAAGGCAACTGCATGTTTTTTTGGCAAACTACTGTTTTTTGTCATACACTACTGTTTTGTTTTGATTGGAGCTATTCAGGTCATAAATGGAGGCATTCAAAGTATCTCAAAGTGTGTAAAAGTGCTTACAGTGTGTGCTTATTATTGTGCATTCATTTCAAAGAGTTTATTTGTGTGCAAAGTGCAGCTATTTTATAAAGTGCAGTCAAAATACAGCCATTTCGAAAAGTTTCTTGTGCTGGGTGTGTCTATTCGCAGAGTGCAACCATTACAGAGTGTTTCTTGCACTCAAAAGAGTTATTTAGCAAAGTATAGCCATTTTGGGAAAATTTCGGTGTGCTGTGCACTGTTTATTCACTAAGTGCAGTTACTTCAAAATGTTTTTATTCTGAGCTTCTTCTGCCTACTTTATTCGCACAGTGTAGTTATTTTGAAATGTTTCCTACATTGATGAGGTGATTTCTTACAGCACTGCAATTTCAAGAGTATTCTTGTAACCGGGAGACTTATTTTGCAAAGTTCGGTTATTCAGAGGCTCATCGTGCTATTGGGCATTGTTACACGTACTGGCATACATTTCTGACACACACATATATATATATATATATATATATATATATATATATATATATATATATATATGTGTGTGTGTGTGTGTGTGTGTGTGTGTGTGTGCATGTTCATGCATACTTGCAAAAGTCTTCACTGGTATATGTTAATATGGCAGAGACATTTCGCAGACCAGATCCACTTGTATTTGATCAGAATATTGCAGAGAACTGGAAATATTTTAGCAAGAGTATGATATTTTTATACAAGCAGCTTATTCTGACAAAGATGCTTGCACCAGGGCATTCATTTTGCTAAACCTAGCTGGGTCAGAGGCCATTGAAAGGGAGCATTCATTTGTGTATGCATCAGAAGTATATGAAGGAGAAGGGGAAAACCATTATATTGTTGTACAGGCTGAATCAAGGAAAGATCCCGAGTGTTTGAAATGCAAATTCAGGGAAATGTGCACCCCCCTAGACAAATGTTACATTAGAGAGGCATTTGTTTTACACAAGAGATCAAATGCAAGGAGAAACTTTTGCAGCTTATATTACTGACCTGAGAAATAAAGCTAAAATGTGCAGGTTTGATGATTTAAGAGATGAGTTAATAAAGGACAGGCTTGTGTGTGGTATTAATAGTGCTGCAGTGAGAAAGATTTTGCTTCATGACAGTGATTTAATGCTGAGCAAAGCTACTGAGATTTCTCAAATCCATGAAGTTACAGAAAGGCACACAAGTATGCTTGCAAGTGATAAGAGCATGGCTTCAGTAGGCTCCAGAGAAAATGTAGACAGCATGCAACACATGGCTAGCAGAAGCAGGCCTAAGCGCATGGGTGCAGGTGTGGTAGGTAAAACCCATAGTTTTCCAGCAAGTTCCAAGACTAGTTCAGTGAAAAGGACATGCTCAGTGCAGTACAAGTGTGAGTCAGCAAAACCCAAATCAAGCTTTATTATTAACTGTTGCAGTTCTGGTGCCAATCATGAGTCTAAAAGAGAAAAGTGCTTAGCATTTGGTCAGCTATGCCACAAGTTAAAAAATGGAATAATTTTCAAATGTTTTGCAAATCAAGTAAACCTCACACAGTTATAAAGAAGGGTCACTTAAGACAGCAAGTTGATCATACAGAGAGCTGCACCCCTATGTTCTGTGTAAATGGTGTATCAGTAATTGGTAAAAATGTTGATGCAGATTTGTTGGCAAAGAATGAAGTGTTTTTTTACTGTCCAGATCAATGGTAAATCCACTGAGCTCAAAGTAGACACTGGTTCAAAGTGTAATTTTATGTCAGAAAACACATTTGCTAAGATGAGAGCTGGTGAGCAACTTAAAGTGGCCAGTTGTGCGAAACGTATTGCTTATGGAGGTGAAGAAATTCAAACCGAAGGCTCACTAGTACTTTCATGATGTTTGGCTAGGAACTGCTACAGCTTACTTGCAAGTATGTAGTTCAAAGTCATTGTTGGGTCTCAGAGACAGTTTGAGAGTGAATCTGCTTTTCTTTACCAAAGAAGTTCATCATAAAAGCACGTTCCATTTCCAATTTTACTGAAGCTATTTTCTCAGAGTATGCTGATGTTTTCAATGATAAGTTAGGCAAACTTCCAGTTGTGTATAAGCTATGTTTTCAATGATAAGTTAGGCAAACTTCCAGTTGTGTATAAGCTATGTATATGTATATTTTATATGTATTTTTATATGCTTTTATATGCATTTAAGGTATGGTTCTTACTGATAAATGGAAAAACTGTATGTTCTTTTAAAATTGTGCTCAGGGTTAATTGAGACAAATTTCATTGGTTCCTTTGAATTTGTTTGTTATTTATATAGGTGACTTTGAATATGGTGAATTTGTTCTGAAGAAGCCTGACAGTTTGTTAGGTGAAAGTGCTTAACCTTGGAGTAATTTGTGTATTGTCTAGACATTTTATTGCAACTGTGAGTTTAGAGTGCATGTTCTGGCTGTTTTAGCTGTTTACTGTGGTCGTGGGCTGTGCTGAGTCGAACGGATGGCACAGTACAATAAACATTTGGCTTGTGAAGCTGTGGAGCCTTCTTTTTTACTGGTTGTTTGTTTGGTGAATTTTTTGTGTATAATATGATGTTAGACCCAGAGGTCAGTCCAGTGGTCAGACTGTCAAGAAAAGTTCCAATAGCTATGCAGGATAAAGTCAAAGCTCATTTGGATAAAATGGTGCAGCAAGGTGTAATTTGTCCAGTTACAGAACCAACTGAATGGGTGTTGTCTATGCTAGCAGCCCACAAAAAAAGGCTCAGATGAAATCAGACTATGCACTGACCCAAGAGATTTGAACAAAGCATTAAAAAGACTGCATCATCCAATGTGTACAGTCGAGGAAGTCGCAGCCCTAATACCAATGCCATTGTTTTTTTCTGTCTTGGATGCAAAAAGTTCATTTTGGCAAGTGATGCTTGATCACAAATCTTCACTACTGACTACATTCAATACCCATTTAGAAGATATAGATTCCTCAGGATGCCATTTGGAATAAATTCTGCAAGTGAAGTATTTCAGAATGCAATGGAGCACATTTTTTCAGGTTATCCTTGAGTCATAATAGTAGATGATTTATTGTTTAGAGGCAATGGTGAAGCAGAGCATGACAGAAACCTTAAGAAAGATCTAGACAGTGCATGTGAACTGAACTTGAAGCTCAATCCTCTGAAGTGCTAATTCAGACTATCAGAAGTTACATATGTAGGTCATTTATTTACTAACACTGGCTTCTGACCAGACCCGTCCAAGGAAGCAGACATTCTTGAGATGCCAGCACCGGATAATGTTCAAGCTCTACAACATTTTCTTGGTATGTCAACTATTTAGGCAAGTTTTTACCCAAATTCAGTGAGTTGACAGCACCTTTGAGAGAGCTAATGTGCAAAAATGTTACATGGTCTTAGTTGGAACAGCACCAGACAGCATTTTAAGACCTTAATCAGAAAATTTCCACCCCACCTACATTAAGATACTATGTCAATAAACCAGTAACTATTTCATGTGATGCTCCAAAATTTGGTCTTGGTGCAGTTATTCTTCAAGAGTGCATACCAGTAGCCTATGCATCTAGAACTCTTACCCAAACTGAAATGCAATATACTCAAATTGAGAAAGAACTTTTGGAAATAGTATTTGCATGTTCAAAGTTCCATGATTATATTTATGGTCAAGCTATTCAGGTTGAAACTGATCACCAACCTCTAGTTACTATTTTAAAGAAGCCTATGCATTCAGCTCCAGTGAGATTACAAAGAATGATGCTCAAATTTCAAAAGTACAACTTCAAAATGGTCTATACAAAAGGCAAACTTCTTTATCTGGCTGATACCTTATACAGATTGCCCAGAAATATAATGGAACAGCTTAATGCAGAGAATATTGACTTTGATGTCATTGAAATGCATAAGTTTTCTACCATGAGACTTAATGAGCTGAGAGATCATACAATGACTGATTCAGTTTTGCAAAAGCTCAACCACTACATTAATGTTGGATGGCTGTCAAAGCAATCTAGTGTACCACCTGAAGTGCAAACTCATTTTCCTCACAGTGATGAGATGTTGATGAAAGATGGCATTATTTTCAAAGGTCCTAAAATTGTTATTCTGCTTCCTTACAACATGAATATATCCAGGTTTTGCATTGGGGTCACTAAGGCTCCTAATCTACCAAAAGAAGGATGAGAGGACTGGTATTTTGGCCTTCTCTGGAAAAAGATATTGATCAAGTACTTTCTTCTTGTTCAGTATGCAATAGTACTAAACCACATTTGCAAAAGGAACCAGTTTAGCTATGAGAAGTTCCTGAACTATCTTGGTCAACAGTAGCGACTGATGTATTTGAGTTGAACAATCAGCATTACTTATTGTTGGTAGACTCTTATTTGAACTGGTTTGAAATCGATTTATTAACTAACCTAATGTCCAGTGCTGTTATCACCAAAATGAAACATCATTTCTCAGTCCATGGTAGCCCACACAAAGTTATCTCTGACAATGGTACCCAATTTACCAGTCAGTTGTTTAAGAAATTTGCAAAAGAATGGGACTTTGTACATTACTAGTAGTCCAGAATACCCACAGTCAAATGGACTAGCTTAACGTGCAGTATAGATTGCAAAGCAATTATTAGAGAAGTCAAAGCATGATAATACCGATGTCTTTTTGAAGTTACTCAGTCTCAGTACCATACCCCATGACAATAACTTGGCTCACCTGCTCATAGACTTCTGTCTAGACACATCCGAAGAACATTGCCTATCAGTTCCAGTTTGTTGAGACCTAAACCTAAGAACAATAGAACAATCAGAGACAACTATTTCAGAAAGCATTCTTTCCAGACGTCCAGCTATGATAAACTGAGCAGATTTCTTCATCCTTTGACAGACGGAGAGACAGTGAGGATACAAACGTGAAAGGTTTCGACCAGATTGGTCAAGTCGCAGGTATATGTACCGAGCCAAGATCCTACTTCATAGTATCTGAGGGTGTGGAATACAGGAGAAATTGGAGACATCTTCTTCCTGTATCAGAATCAATATCACAGCATTGTTTCTGTCATACTGATTCTAAATCTCAGAGCAATCTAGACAATGTTCCTGTTGCAAAACATGTCTTAACTTCTACTTCCATTCCTGACAATGTTCCTGATGTAACTAAGGTTGAACATTCAGTAGAGACAGTCCTAGTTGCTAGATCTAATTCCAATTTTTATGTCACATGATTTGGTCGTATTTCCAGACCTAGTGTGAAATACACAGTGATCTGGACACAGGATCATAAGATCATAGGAGATTACTAGGCTAATGGCTCTGGGGTCCTTACAAGCCTACCCAAGAGTTTATCCCTAGAAAAGAAACCACAATCAGCACCTGTCACCCCTGTCAATGAGGGACACAGTTGAAAGCCCAGGGACAAATTTGTGGTTGCCCATCCATTCATCAAGGTTGTGCTTGAAGAAGGTCAGCGATGTACTTTGTTTGACATGCATGGGGAGTCTATTCCAGAGATGGGGTAGCCGCTGGGAGACAAACTTGTCTCTCTGGCAGGTTTTGTTAATATCACATATTAGATTTAAGCCTTTTGACTGGGTGCTACACAAAGAGTTAGACTTATGGATATGGAGCATGTCTAGTAGAGCAGTGTCTGAGATTGCCTTGTAGGCGAGACACAGGTCACCTCTGAGCAATCTGTACAATGCAGGGTAGACTGATAGTGATTTGAGCCTGTCCACATAGGACAGGTGTTGGAGGCCATGAATTCTCTTTGTGAGGTATTTCTGTGGCCTTTCCAGTTGGTGCAGGTGTTTGGAGAGGTACATACCAAACAGGACATTGTACTCAATTATTAGCCTAATGAGGGAAGACTACAGAGAGGTAATAACCTCCTTTTTTTCTGGATGCAATCCCTTTACTTATGAGATGAACCAAGTAAAAGGCTTTTCTCACCACTGTCGCTACATGATGGTCAAATGTGAGATTGTTGTCAACTTGTGTACCCAGGTCTCTAACCACAGGTTGTGTGCTTAGGGAGTTGCTGATAATGTGGTAATCAGTAGGGACCATGTTTTTGCCAAATGGTATGATAATACATTTTTTTGCATTTAACTTAAGGCCATGATTTTGGCACAAGCCATTTGTTGCTAAGAGACCCTATTGAAGTATGTTAACATCATTTGGGGAGTCAGTGACAGCACCCAACTTATAGTCATCCGCAAACTTGGTCAGCCACAGACCTTTTGTCTTTGCCTAGACCTCTGAGAAGTAGATACCAAACAATAGGGGTCCCAGGACAGATCCCTGGGGGACACCACTAGTGACAGGTCTGCTATCGGAGGTAGTGGCACCTATTTTGACCTTGTGGGTCCCAGACATAATTGTCTATATGTATTTAGTTCTGCATAATTGCATGGCAAAGAATTATTTTCTATTGATTGCATGTCAATTAATGTTGTGAATAATGCATGACCCATTTTTCAAAGAGAGGAAATGTAGAATAGTGTGTGTGTTGTACCTTTAATAAGCATTTCAAAAACAGCACCGTACATATAAATAGCAAGTACATGTTAGCTTCATAAGTATTTTGAGAGTGCAGCCATACAGTCAGCATGTATGTGTGATAGCTAGTTTGTTTATAAGTTTATCTAAGTTAAAGTTATTAAGCCACAGTCCTGATGTGTTTGTACATAATAAAGCTGCTTGAACAGAACTCATGAATGTTCATCTGTTTTATCCTGACCAGACAAGTGACACTAGCCAAGGTGGGAGGCATGGAAACCTTAATTCAGATAACCAGATATCTGTGATGCCATTCTGTACTTCATCACTAAAAATGATGTTTTAATACCAGATGACAAGGAAGTCTCATGGTACTCTGTTTTTTGTAACCTGACAAAGAAGGATCACTCACCTACTTCATGTAGAGCAATCATCATTGCTCTAGTAAGTAACCAGGGAATAATAATTCTTTATATCAGTCATGAAAATATAGTGATATTAGTTAAGTACTGTTTTTCTGTAACTGTGTGAACCTGTCCACCTGTGTTATTTTTAATATTTCCGGTTACTGAAACTCTGATGTTTATTGTAAATAGATATTTAGTATGTTCATGTTCTTTTATTACTTATTATTAAATATAATTAAACTTTTAATTGTGGCTGGTCCTTCAGAGAATATTTGAAACTTTCAGAAGACTTATACCTATCTGGTAACACTGTAGCCACTCCTGAAAACCTTACTGCATTAGCCAAACAATATCATTTGTATTAATATTAATTTCACTCAGTATAATCTGCTCCCCTTGTAAGAGCCTTACAGTAGCTGGTTTCAGGGTGTCTGGTAGTAGTGTACCTACATTATAGGCTGGGCAGAAGGGGCCATAGCTAGTAAATCTGTGCCAGCCATGTGTGTGTGTGTGTGTGTGGTTGTGTGTGTGTGTGTGTGTGTGTGTGTGTGTGTGTGTGTGTGTGTGTGTGTGTGTGTGTGTGTGTGTGTGAGTATGTGAATCAAATCTCATAGTGTGTGTGTCAACTACTTGGAAAAGGGACATGAAGCACTGGTTTTACAGGAAAAGGTGTTGGAGAATTTGGCTTGGTCACTTGGCTGAGGTCTCAACCCTACATCTGTGCCAGTAGGGAGTCTTACTCGGGATCTGGACAGATAGAGAAACCCAGACTCTGGACTGAGTGTCTTCCTTGTGCATATTGTGCCTGATGCAGAGATCTGCATCTAGAAATACTGAGTTTATCCATTTTTGTTCCATGTGAACATCCCTCAACAGTGCCAGTGGTGAGGAATCAGGCTCATTGATTACTGGTCCAAAGTGGGGACATCACAGCATGCATTACTTCCCCATTCCTGTTTGGTAGCATGTATAGCTATATCTCCTCTGCTTTAATGTTTTGTCTTCAATTTGTTTGTTTCAGGTTCTCTATTGATAAGCAATGGAAATAAGCCCTCTGCTGAACTGTTTTGTCACTGAAAGTATACTAGGCAAGAGGAGACCCCAGGCCCCATCCCCATTAAGTATAGCCTCTGCCATAGTTACAGAACAATCTGGTATGTTATGGTTACTTGCATGGTGACATCCAGCAAGGAAAACTCGGTGGCTTGGTCCTCAGATAATATTCCATTGTACCTTTCCTCATACTCTTGTTAAAAGAACATGCAATCATAATTCTGCTAAGCTAATGTGTCAGAACACCTGTTTCCAAACGTCCTGTGAATATTCACTGCAGATGCTTCTTCAACATCTCATTGTTCACGTAAGTAACTGTTAGAACAGGCAAAAATGATTTATGTTATGAACAGAGCCATGATGAGCACAGTTTTTAATTAACATGCAGAAATCAATCATAAATAACTTTTAAATATTTACTTTGTATTTGCACTAATGTATGTAAGAGTAGTGTGATGATTTAGTCAAATTTAAACTTTTATTAACAATTATTCAGTTTAATTTAAAGTACATTCATTTTACAATATCTGAAGAGTATATTTACCATGCAAAGGTAACTGAAATATCTGCTTTGGACGATCAGTTCTGCTGATGAATGATTCTAACTCATGACACCTTTACTCTTGTCAAGCCAACCACATAGCTAACATTTGTGTTCTTAGATGACAGTCATTAGGGGAAAGTAAATGGCATACTATTTAAAATTCAGCCGGTGAGCTAATATGCTAAGATTCCTACTTCCATTTCCACCAAAATGTAATATTTTATTATCTTTCAGCACAAGTAGCTAACAGTTAACCAGTGAATGCTTCATTTCTTTGTTCAGATTCCTAACTAAAAATGACCTTTATGATTTATTGTTATGTTCTGCAGTACCTATCTTTAAGAATAAGGGTGATGTGCAGAGCTGCAGTAACTACAGAGGGATAAACTTGATCAGTCACAGCTTAAAGTTATGGGAAAGAGTAGTGGAAGCTAGGTTAAGAAGGGAGGTGATGATTAGTGATCAGGAGTATGGTTCCATGCCAGAAAATAGCACTACAGATACAATGTTTGCTCTGAGAGTGTTCATAGGTTCATAGGTTCATACTAGGCTATCTGCCCTAGGGCATTTATAAGCCTAGCCAGAGTGTGTTTGGTTTTCACCACCCATTTTAAATTAATTTTGCTATGCCCTTTTTCGAGGTTAGTATACTGTGCCTCTGTCTAACAGTGACACAGCAGTGATACCCGGGGTAAACCTACGCTCTCCCATCCACTCATCAAGATTCCTGTTGAAGAGAGTCAATGAGGGACTCTGCCTAACCTGGACTGGGATTTTATTCCAGAGTGAAGGGAGCCTCTGGGTTATGACTCTGCCCCTCCAGCATGTCCTATTTATTTCAGTGCTGAGGTTCAAGTCTCTCGAGCACATGGCTCGATGGGATTTGGATTTTCTGAGGTGCAGCATGTCCATTAATTCCGGGTTGGACATGGCTTTATACGTCAGGCACAGATCGCCTCTGAGCAGGCGGTATGCCACTGAGTAGAGCTGGAGTTTCTTTAACCGGGCAGCATATGGCATCTGTTTGAGCCCTTTGATCCTCTTGGTGAGGTACTTTTGGGGTCTTTCCAGTTGCTGCAGGTGTCTGGTAAGGTACATCCCAAAAGGGGCATTGTACTCAATTATGGGCTTGATGAGGGATAAGTAAAGAGGCACGATGACCTCCCCTGATCTAGATGTGAATCCCTTCATGATTAGGTGGGCTATATAAAATGTTTTTCTAACCACTTTGGCCACGTGGTTGTCAAATGAGAGATTGCTATCAACTTGGGTCCCCAGGTCCCTAATTACTTCTTCTGTACTTACTGGATTACCACCTATGTTATAATTTGTGGGCACTTTGTTTTTGCCAAAGGGGGTGACTATACACTTTTTGGCATTTAGCTTGAGGCCATGGCTCTGGCACCAGTTGTCTGTTTGTATGAGGCCCCTTTGGAGGATGCTTGTGTTGGCTGGAGAGTTGATTATGGCGCCCAGTTTGCAGTCATCTGCGAACTTGGTCAGCCACAGTCCTTCCGTGTTGGCCTGTACCTCCGAGAAATATATACCGAACAAGAGAGGTCCCAGGACTGAGCCTTGTGGGACGCCACTTGTAACTGGTTTGGAGTCTGACATGGCTCCAGCAATTCTAACCATGTTTGTTCTGTCCTTGAGCCAGTTTGCAACCCATCTAGTGACATAGGGGTTTATATTTAAGCTGGTGAGCTTATCTATAATGCCCGAGTGGGGTATTGTATCGAAGGCTTTTGCGAGGTCCAGGTAGGCTGTGTGGACCACCTTCCCATCATCAATGGCCTTGGTGACTGTTTCAAAGAAATCGACCAGGTTTAAGAGGCAGGATCTGCCCTTAACAAAGCCGAACTGGGTAGGATCCAGTGTCTGTAGGTCCCCAATATCTTTATTTATGAGGTCCATGATGATCCTTTCCATAGCTTTGCAGACCAAGCTAGTCAGGCTGTTGTTGGAGAAATACAGAGAAGGTCAGAAGGAGTTGCACTGTGTCTTTGTGGACTTAGAGAAAGCATATGACAGGGTGCCTAGAGAGGAGTTGTGGTATTGTATGAGGAACTCAGGAGTGGCAGAGAAGTATGTAAGAGTAGTACAGGCTATGTATGGGGGTAGTGTGACACTGGTGAGGACTGAGGTGGGAGTGACAGATACATTTAAGGTGGAGGTGGGATTACATCAGGGATCAGTTCTGAGCCCTTTCTTATTTGCAGTGGTGATGGACAGGTTGACAGATGAGATCAGACAGGAGGCCCCGTGGACTATGATGTTTGCAGATGACATTGTGATATGTAGTGAGAGTAGGCACCAGGTTGAGAAGACCCTGGAGAGGTGGAGATATGCTTTAGGGAGGAGAGGAATGAAGGTCAGCAGGGCTAAAACAGAATATATGTGTGTGAATGAGAGGGAGGGTAGAGGAATTGTGAGGATGCAGGGAGTAGAGTTGGTAAAGGTGGATGAGTTTAAGTACTTGAGATCAACAGTTCAGAGTAATGGTGAGTGTAGAAGAGAGGTGAAGAAGAGAGTACAGACAGGATGGAATGGGTGGAGAAGAGTGTCAGGAGTGATTTGTGACAGACAGGTACCAGTAAGAGTGAAAGGGAAGGTCTACAAGAGGGTAGTGAGACCAGCTATGTTATATGGGTTGAAGACGGTGGCATTGACAAAAAGGCAGGAGTCAGAGCTGGATGTGGCAGAGTTAAAGATGTTAAGATTTGCACTGGGTGTAACTAGGATGGACAGGATTAGGAATCGGTATATTAGAGGGTCAGCTCAGGTTGAACAGTTTGGAGACATAGCAAGAGAGAAGAGATTGCGGTGGTTTGAACATGTGCTGAGGAGGGATGCTGGGTATATTGGGAAAAGGATGCTAAGGATGGAGCTGCCAGGTAAGAGGAAAAGAGGAAGGCCTAAGATAATGTTTATGGATGTGGAGAGAGAGGACATGCAGGTGGTTGGTGTGAAAGAGCATGATGCAGAGGACAGGAAGAAATGGAAACAGATGATCCGCTGTGGCGACCCCTAACGGGAGCAGCCGAAGGAAGATGATGATGATGATGTTATGTTCTGCAGTCTGGAAACAGGATTTAGCAGAAGGAGAGTTTATGTGACACCTAATCTTTCATACAGCACTGCATCCTGGCATCAGTAGGCTTATCCCACTTTGGTGCAGCTTTATTTAAATAATCGAAGCATGCCTTTCAATTCTCTATGATTTTGCTGAACATCCCTGATTTTTGCCTCATATTTTTGCCCTATCCCTCATAAATGTTTTGCTTTTCTAGTAAATGATTGTGAATTAGTCAGTCAATAAGCTGCACATTAGAGCTTCATAATTCTTACTGTTCAGATAAATTCATGTTGATACAAAACTCTGTCATTCTGTGAATGTTTTAAGTGAATCAGAGTACACTTTAAAACTGTTTCTGATTTTGAGCCTTCGTGCCCACCCACCCGAATTATTTTTGGCTTTGTCCAGTATCCTTCAGCAAAGAAATTTAGAGTTATGAATCGAAAGATAAAAAGACTGGTAGAGCCCAACATAAAGAAACCAAACTCCTTTCCATCCAATTATAGTCTATTTCTAGTGACTCTCCTGGTTAAAGTTAAAGATACCTTAAACATTATAAAGGAATATACAAATCCTGCTGTGAAATATTTATCATTCTGCCAATGATGTACTTGTGAGCATATTTTCAGGATTATTTTTTATTTTTATTTTATTTATAACTGGATTAATCTACTTGATATAAGTGCCTCTTTTCATGTACAGTCTGGTAGCACTGATGCGTTAAGTCAATTTGCTCAGGAGTCTATTAGAGTTGTGAGGACTGTAACAATGATACTTAGCAGACCTGAAAGTGTGAATATGGGAAATATATACTAAGTGCTAGGTTCTAGTGTATTACAGTCTTCCCCTAAACTGTCTGAGGCACAATAACATCAGACTTGCTATATACATAGATATATAGCCAGAGAGATAAATAGATAGATGGCTAGATAGATAGATTGATATCAGTAGCAGTGGCATGAAGGGTAAAACCCCCCATGCAAAAATGCTTTAGAGGTGAACACTAAAGTCCAGAATGCACTTTCATTTCTTAGAATACTAGTTTGTTTTTCTGAAGTTTCATGACTTGCAGGATCAAATATTACAGTTCAGAAAAGGAGTTTACTTTATCAGAGAAGGTTAGTGAGGTGCGAAGGAATCAAACCAAGGACTACAAAACACAGCTCATTAGCATTTCATCACCTTAATCTTCTGATGTATGCCATCTGCTACACACAGGTTAAGACATTCATTTTGGTCATGTTGATTATATATCAGCAGACTGCATGATAACTTTGGAATGTGTTACCTCATCCTTATCATTTTTACTTTTCTGAAACTATTGTTTTATTATCTCTTCAAAGATTAATTGTGTGATTTTTTTCAGTTGGTGCCTGCCAGTGCTAATGTAAAAGCACAGATGTAAAATTGTTTGTTCCTTCCCATCAAGTCTGTTCAACCTTCATATTGTATGGAAAACAAAAACAGCGAAGCACAGCATAAGGCCTTTCTGATATTCTTGAAACAAATGACCTATTTTGTACACAGGATACCTATTTAAATTTAAATGCTGCAATCACTCATGGTTTCACCTGATATGAATTCTTGCCTCTCTAGAGATTTATGTTTAAGGTTTGCTTGACCTTCTAACAAGAGAGGAGGGTTCTTCTTAAGAAGCTTGTGTCCATAATACCTATAAGTGTCCACCTCACTGGCACAATATAAAATGACTTTTAGGAAGAATCTATTACAGTGAAGTGTTTCCTCTTGGGTTCAGCAATTATAACTAAAATAAACTTGCATGATTTATTATTTGCTCAGTATACATTCTCTTGAACTGTTCACCAGTTTTGCAAAACAGCATCAGAGACAGCAATGCAGGTAATGGCTCTCTCTCTCTCACTCACATAATTGGTTATTTAGTACAAATACTTAGCACAGATAACACAGATCTCTGTACAGGAAGTCTGTTTTCAAGGAGAATCTGTGGCAATTGATCTTCACAGAGACACAACACAACTGCTGCAAGGAAAAAATTCAGCAATCTTCAAAAACATCACTGGTGGAAAAGTAGGGCACATCAATCCACTCAAAGAAATACTGAAGAAAGAAATGATTTGCTCTCACTTTGAATTGTGCCTGATGACTTCTTTCATGACAGTCTATTTATTGTAGCTTATACCATTCAGCCTTATTTAAGACTGAACTGGAAACATTTATAAAAGTAAACAGCAACACAGGAGAGAAGATATGAACTGCAGACATGGAAGTGACCCATTACAGACTGATACAACAAAGACTCTGTCGGGAGAAGTTCTTTTAAACCATTCTAAGAAGTATAAGAAATAACTTCCAAGGCATTTTACAAATTTGCAGTGGTGATTTACCCAGACTGTACTACTCTGATATTTGTACCAATCTTTATTTGAACTACATGATGACTAGAAAAGGTATATCTAAATGTGCCTGCTAACTATCCTCTCAAAAATCTGATGAGGCATTAATGTAGTTTGAGAGCCAAAGTTCCCAATCGAACTCTAAAATACTACGCATCAGTGCTGCATGCTACTTTATAAATAGCTTTAACAATGTGTTGTTTACTGCAGTTCTCTCTATAGTTCTCAAAATCAGTCAGCAATGCAATTTCTAATTCATCAGTCTTCATTTTTTTCATAGATCTCTTCTTGGGACTTTATACCTTAAAGGTTCATTAAAGGAAATTTAATGTGACAACATAATATAAAGTTGATAATGTAGTTAGAGATATTTTTAGAACTGTCTTTACAGATATAGCATAATGTGTATTGTAGAAACATATAGTGGGGGGCAGTTCACATAAAGCTAATGTGTTTCTACTTCCTAGTCATAGGCTGAGATTCACAGACAAGTGCTGATTGTCTGTACCCTGTGTATTGCTAATATTTCAGGAAGTCACGGCATGTAGAGCTGCACAGCTAATCAGATATGCACAAACTATCGAATAATATTACTATCCTGAGCAAGGAGCAAGCAAAAGCAGAGGAAAAGTGATAGACAGCACTAGGTTGCTCTGAATAAGGAGCAGCATTACAGCAGAGTTTGTGACAGACATGACAAATGGCACATACAGGACACAGGAGCATAGAATGTGACTGACATGGCAGATGTCACATGCAGGACACAGGAACATAGAATGTGACTGACATGACAGATGTCACAAGCAAGGCACAGCAGCACATCAAGTAACTGACATGATGGATGTTTATAGGTTCATAGGTTCGTAGTGTGTACTAAGCTAATGACCTTAAGTGCCTTTTAAGCCTAGCCATGCATCCCAAATCTCTGACAAGTTCTGGTACCTTTAATAAGTGTAAACAGGATCTTAAGAGATGAAACATTTACAATACAAACAGGAGCCCAGGAGATGAACCATTTGCAGGCTACCTGTGTCTATTAAAAACTTAGGTGCTAAACCAGGAATGAATTTTCTGTTCTCCATCCAATTGTCCAAGTTACACTTGAATCAGGTTATGGAGAAATGCTGCTTCACATGGATGGGAGCCTGTTCCAGAGAAAGGGTAGTCTCTGGGATACATACCTGTCTCTCCAGCAGGGCCTATTTATATCACATGCAAGGCTTAACTCTTTAAAATGGGTAATTCTGGTGCTGTTTGTTTTGCAGCTATGCAGGAAGTCCATCAGAGTGGGGTTTGACAATGCATTATATGCCAGGCATAGATCTCCCCTCAACTGCCAGTAGGAGACAAAATACAGGGATAGGGCTTTGAGGCAGTTTGCATAGGACATGCTACTTGACTCTCTATATTCTTTTAGTGAGTAACATCTGTGGACATTCCATTTGTTGGATATGCCTTTTTAGGTACATACCAAAGGGGGCATTGTACTTAATGATAGGTCTGATGACTGCTACATACAGTGCAATAATGACCTCCTTGGATCTAAATGCCATACCTTTGTTTATATGTTGCACAACATAGAATGATTTCCTCACTTCTGTAGACATATGATGATCAAAGGCTAGATTACTGCCTATGTTTGTCACCAAGTGCATGACTACAGGGTTGACTCTTAGGGGTGATTTCTTAATACGATAGTTACTTGAAGGATACCTTTACACATTTCTTGTCATTTAGTTTTAGTCCATGACTCTGACACAAATTCTTTGTCAGTGTCAGCCCTTCCTGGAGAACATTTGTATTGGTGGAGGATCGTCTGACGGTTCCTAATTTGCAATCATCTGCAAATTTAGTCAGCCAGCAGCCCTTGACCTTGACTTTGATTTCACAGAAGTAAATGCCAAAAAGTAGTGGTCCTAGAAATGATCTCTGAAGGACTTTACTTGTGACTGGCCTCTTTGTAGAGGTAGACTCCCTAATTCTGACATCCTGGGTCCTGTCTGTGAGTCAGCTGGCTATCCACTGGGTTACATAAGGGTTTATACCTAACCTCTTCAAGTTTATCAATAATGCCCAAGAGGGATATTGTGTCAAATGCCTTGGCCAGGTCAAGGTGTAAACCATTTTGCCATCATCCATTGTTTTGGTGACCTTCTCAAAGAAGTCCACCAGGCTGAGTAGGTGTGATCTGCTCTTAATGAAACCAGATTGGGTATTGTCCAGTGTTTGAGGTTTCCTTTGTTATTATTGATAATTTCCATGATAATTCTTTCCATGGCTTTGCATACAAGATAAGTGAGACTTATGGGTCTGTAGTTTCCAGGGTCTGTAGATGGCCTACCTTTGTGCAGAGGAATGAGTTTTGCTGTTCTCCATTGTGAGTCATGGAGCCTGTTAAAAGGTGACAGTTAAAGAGCAATTAGAGACAGCCTGATAGGTCATGTTTCATGCTATTTAGAAGGCATCCTGAGATATTGTCTGGGTCCATTGATGCAGTGCTCTTGGCCTTAGAGAGAGCATTGAGGACCTCTAATGATAATAGGGGGAGTTATATTTGATGGTATTTCCTGAGTGAAGGTTGAGAGAGACAAAGGGCTAAGGTTAGAGCTGAGTTTATCTGCCAGTAGGTTTGCTATATCTTCTGTCTCAGTGTAGGTGGCTCCATTAACGATGAACTCTGCACACAATTGCATATTGCCTTTGAGGTTGCAGACATAACTAAAGAATGCCTTGTAGTTATCCTTGGCCTTGGAGGCCAAATTTACCTCAAATATGGTTTTGGTATCCTTCATTGGTCCTCTGAATTGTTTGTTTAGCTTGATGAGAGTGCTTTTATCCTACTGGGTGCTACACCTCCTAATTTTTGCCATGATTTTTTTCCTTTTGTTATACAGCCTATTGATGTTGTGATTCCATCAAAGCAGCTTGTTTCTTGAGTAAGTTCTATACTTCTTCCTGGTGGGTATAGCTGCCTCTGTGCTGCTATTAATATACCTATATAGGGTTTCTGTGAACAGTTCCATTATGCAGCATTGTTCTCAGGGTTTATGGGGATGTGAAATTTTGCCAGGTTATCATTCAATAGTAGGAAGTTAGCCTTAAAGAAGTTTCTGAGCATTGCAGGGTTAGCTGGGGTTCTGGGTTTTATTTTTACTTCAAAGGAGATTGTTTTGTGATCTGATCTTACTACAGATGACATTACACTAGGGAGTGTGAAGCACTCGCCCATATTAGTGAGGAACAGATCCAGTATTTGTGCTCCTGGTTCGTGTATTGACAATCTAGTCCAGGAAGGTTGCATTAACAAAATCTAAGATTCTTTGTGCCTGGACATTTGGTGTTGTATATGATTCCCATTTAAAAGTGAGCTAATTGACATCACCCATGAATATGGTATTGGGTTGGATGGTCAGTGTTTCCAATAAGCATAAATACATATTATGGATTACCTGGGTCATAGAGGGGGACCTGCAGTTTGCAAGGAAGTGGTATGCGATTTTGCCTGTGGTGATTTGAACATGGAGAAACTCAAGTGCATTGTCCTGTTTCACCAGCCTTGAGGTATATTTATGTTTCATGTAAATCAAGAAATCTCTTCCTTTAGTTCTTGTCTGTGTAGTACCTAATCTAAATGTGTAGAAGCCATTATAGACTTGCACTCCCAGTGTGCTGTCCATGGCTTCAAACCATGCCGCAGTGACTACACAGATGTCAGCATTCTCTAGGGTGTGGAAAGCTTATAGGGCATGGCGTTTCTTGTTCATAGGTTCATAGGTTCATAGGTTCATACTAGGCTATCTGCCCGAGGGCATTTACAAGCCTAGCCCATCGTTTTGTGGCTTACGCCACCCCTTTAGTATGGGGAACTATACCCATTATTTTGCTGTGCCTCTGTCGAGCAGTGACACTGAGGTAATCCCTGGGGTATATCTGCGATCTCCCATCCATTGGTCAAGATTTCTCTTGAACAAGGCCAGCGAGGTGCTCTGCCTCACATGTACCGGGATTCTGTTCCACAGCATAGGGAGTCTTTGGGTGATGAATCTATCCCTCCAGCACGTCCTATTAATAGCCGTGTCGAGGTTTAAGTCTCCGCCCTTGTGGCTCTGATGGATCTAGATTTTTGAGGTGAAGCATATTCATCAAATCTGGGTTTGACATGGCCTTGTATGTTAGGCAAAGGTCACCTCTGAGCAAGCGGTGGCGACTGAATAGAGCTGGAGTTCTTTCAGTCGGGCAGCATAGGATAGATTTTTGAGACCCTTTATCCTTTTGGTGAGGAACTTTGTGGCCTCTCCAGCTGCTGCAAGTGTCGGGTCAGATACATTCCAAATGGGGCATTGTACTCAATCATTGGTCTGATGAGTGATGAGTAAAGGGAGACTATAACCTCCCTTGATCTAGATGAGAATCCCTTCATGATAAGGTGGGCAATGTAGAAGGTCTTCCTAACTACTTTAGCTACATGGGTGTCGAATGACAGACTACTATCAACCTGGGTCCCCAGGTTCCTGATAACTTCTTCTGTGCTCAGTGGATTGCCTCCTATTTGGTAGCTAGGGGTAACCTTGTTTTTCCCGAAGGGTATGACTATGCATTTTTTGGCATTTAACTTTAGGCCGTGGCTCTGGCACCAGTTATCCGTTTCTGTGAGACCCTTCTGAAGGATATCTGTGTCAGATGTGTTTTCTACTATGGCCCAGTTTGCAGTCATCTGCAAACTTTGTCAGCCATAACCCTCCTGTGTTTGCTTGTACTTCAGAAAAGTAGATGCCAAACAAGAGTGGGCCCAGGACTGAGCCCTGTGGGACACCACTTGTGACAGGCTTTGAGTCTGACATGGCGCCAGCAACTCTGACCCTGTGGGTTCTGTCACTCAGCCAGTTTGCAACCCATCTTGTGATGTATGGGTTAACATTTAAGCTGATGAGTTTTTCAATGATACCCGAGTGGGGTATTGTATCGAAGGCCTTAGCCAGATCGAGGTAGGCTGTATGGACTGCCTTTCCCTCATCAATGGCTTTGGTGACTGTTTGAAAAAGTCAACCAAGTTTAAAAGGCATGATCTGCCTTTGACAAAGCCAAACTGGGTTGGATCCAAAGTCTGCAAATTCCCAATGTCTTTATTTATGAGGTCCATTATGATCCTCTCCATGGCTTTGCAGATAAGGCTTGTCAAGCTAATGGGCGGTAATTACCAGGGTCGGTGGAGGCACCGCCTTTGTGAAGTGGGACCACAGTTGCAGTGCGCCACTCCTGGAGTGCGTATCCAGAGGTAAGACTTTGATTAAACAGCTGTCCTAGCTGTGGGTTTAATTCCTCATTGAGTTCGTGGAGCACACAGCCGGGGACACCATCAGGTCCCATGGATGCTGTGTTTTTGCTTTGGAGAGAGCAGTTCTCACTTGGGCGCTGGAGATGTTTGGGGGCTGCAATCATTTGGTATAGATATCTCTCCTTTTGGGGGAGGGGTGAGAAGTTTGCACTGAACCTGTCAGCCAGTATGTTGGCAATGTCTGTAGGATCAGTAATCTTCACATCATTTTGAACTAGTTCTGAGCATATCTGGGAGTTTCCTCCTAGGTTTCTAACATAGCTAAAGAAGGCCTTATGATTGTCTTTTGAGTCTTTAGCTATTTTTCTCTCGAAATTTGCTTTGGATGATTTTATGAGAGCTCTTAGTTTTTACTTATAGTGATCAAGGGTGTCTTACCTTTTAAGGATTTTGCTCTATCTTGTAGTAGCTTCCTCCTTTTGTTGTAGAGTTTGTTTATGGCTGGGGTCCACCAGACTGGACGCTTGCCTTTGGTACAAAGAGTCTTTGTTTTGCTTGGGATTGCCTTATCCATGCAGTCCTGCAGGTGCTGGTAGAAGGCATTTGTAAGTGATTCAGCGGCTTGAGTACTGTTTTCCGCCGGCTCGGGGGCCTTAAAGGAGACCACACTAGTCTTTAGAAGTGTGAAGTCGGCTTTTGGGAAGTTCTTTACTGTGGTCTTTTTTATTTCAGGTGGGGGTGGGATGAGGACCTCCAGCGAGATTAGTTTGTGATCTGATCTCACCAGTGAGGGGTATACTTCCGGTGTTGAACATTGTGCTCCCATGTTCATGATGATGAGATCAAGTATGTTATCTCCTCTTGTGGGAATGGTGACTAGTTGTTCCATGGCATTTGAGTTTATGAATTCCAGGAACTTTTGGGCTAGGGTGTTTGGGCTTGAGTAGTGTTCCCAGTCTATATTTGGGTAATTGAAGTCACCTAGTATGATGGTGTTTGGTGATACATTTATCCCTCTAGTGTTTTCAGGAAGGCCATGTGAGGTTCCTGAGTTTGTGAGGGTGGCCTGTAACATGCTACTATTTGCAGAGCAGTCTTGCCTACGGTTAATTGCACCTGGATGGTCTCCGATGCATCATGCGTTGCCACCAGTCTTGAGGTGTGGGTGTCCTTGATGAATATGGATACCCCCCCTCCTTTCTTGGTATTTTCCTGATTTTGGGGCCGGAACGCATGATATGAGGTAAAACCTGATAGCGCTGGGGTGCTCTCAGGAGCCTTGAACCAGGTTTCTGTCACAGCACAGACATCGATGTTCTCCATACTGAGAAGGGCCTCGAGTGCGTGCATTTTGAGATTTAGACTTCTGGCATTGAGCAGCATTACCCTTAGTTTATTTCCTTTTTTGTGTTCTAGGGTGGTAGGTTTAGAATTTGAGCCTTGCCTAAAAAAGGCACTATGGGGGTGGCAAGAGCCTTTGCCAATATCCGGAATCCCAGGGTGACAGGTGCAAGCCGTCCCTTGAAGCAGCGAGGCTTGTCCAGCATGTCATCCCAGGCAGACAGATACTGGATCCCCTTTGAATGACACCAGTGTTTAAGCCAATTGTTAAAGCTGATCATCTTATCTCTGTATTGTGGCATCATTCTTGGTGAAGGTAAGATACTGCTCAAGGTCAGGGTCATACCTGCCTGGGCTACATAATTAGAGAGCTCCTCAATGTCTCTTTTCATGTAGTCCAAGGAGGTACGTCTCAGGTCGTTTACACCAGCGTGGACAATGACTGAGTCATATTTGTACCTGCTGTTGAGAGACCTGAGTGATTGCGTTATGTGGCGGATTCTAGCGCCCGACAGACAGCTTACTGTGACCTTCTCCTTACTCAGTCTGGTGAGCGGGACATCAGTGTGTCTGACTATGGAGTCACCAATGACTAGTGTGTCTGGCATTGTGTTTGGCCTTAAGGGCTGTGACTGTTTGACACTCTGACTGTGAGGTCTATGTGTTGCAGGTGTTGTGTTCTGAGGTGGTGGTTTTTTGGGTGTCTGCTTTGGTGGCCTCTGCTGTTTTAGTAGATTTTTGATCAGAGCCTCCGAGTATGTCTTTGTGTGTTTATGTGTATGATTTGAGGTTGTAATGGTACTATGTGAGACTGGGTCTATAGTGTGTGTGGTAACCTTCCCCTCCTGACTGGTCTTGCCAGTCCTATGTTGAGAGAGCTCAGCCTCCAGTTTGGCCGTATAGTTGCATCTCTCGCATGTATTTGTGTTTTGTGGGAGGAGGAGAGGGTTGTCTGTGTACATGAGACAATTGTAACATTGCCTCAATATTCCCAGGTTCACCAGCTGAGCAGGAGATGACACTAGCAACTGATCCCTCGACATGCTAGAAGGATAGACAAAAACTTTAAAAAGATTCCGGGGATGTGGGTGACCGAGAAATGGGGGTTGCCTTTTTGGGGTGCTATCTATAAGAGTGCCGTATCAAGGTAATAAGTACTGTAGGAGCAAGTGCTAGGTTTAACAGATAGAGAATAGTCTACTTAGAGTCAAGTAGAGATGATCTTTTAGTTATAGGATACGCTGATTAGATGAGTAGTATAGGTCGAGGAAGGTAGTTTCAAGGGAAAATTTGAAGAGTGGACTTTAGGTAGCCGAATAGTTTAAACCTGCTTAACCGGAGCTGCCCTAGTGTGCAACAGTGGCAACTCAGCTAAATCGCTAATGCGCTAAAGCGTCTTTATAGCAGGGGGCTGGAAAAGACAGGAAATGACCCAAAATGGCCAATAAACTACAAGTTACTGCCTTAAACCACTCCTCTGAGGACAAACAGGCAGTTCAGTACTCCCTACTCCCACTAGTGAGTAAAGAAACTACCCCTTGACCAAACAAGGAAAATGGAGAAAACAGGAACCAAGACAAAGCCCAGGGATCAGCAAAATCTGGTCTCTGGAACACTAGTTTAGGAAAGTATGGAAAGCAAGGATATTTTTTTTCCTAGTATTGAGCTGTAACACCTTTAGACTTCCTTGGTTTTGATTTGTTATGCCAGAAACATTTTAAGTTTGACATTACCTAAAAAAGGATAACGTTTTAGCTAATATTCAAAAGCATAGAGGGGAAAGGAGCAGACCATCCCTGGTAAAACAGCATGGTCTGTTGATCATCTCCTTCCATGCTGACAAATATTGCATCCCCTTAGAATGACACCATAAACTATGCCAATTATAAAATCAGTCATCTTCTGTTTGCATTGTGGCATCATCCTTGGAGAAGGTAAAATGCTAGGATACATATCTCAAGATATCTATGATGTTTCTCTTCTTATAGTCTACAGAGTAGACTCCTGAAGTCATTTACACCCACATGGACTATGACTGAATTATATTGGTACTAGTGACCTGAGTGCATGCTTACTGTGGTGGATCCTAGTCCCTGATAAGCATCTGACTGTGAATTTCCCCTTATTCAGTCTGGTGGGAGGGACATCAGTGTGTCTCACAATGGAGTCTTTAATGACCAGAATGTTAGATCGTGTGGTGGTTTGCCTTATGGGCTTAGAAGTAGAGGCTGTATACATTAATGTGGGTGTTGTTTTGAAAGAGTGCGTTTGGGGCTGTTGAGGGTCCTTGTTATGTGTACTTCATCTAGGAGGTCTATGGAACACTTGGAAGATTACAGAAATTTCAAGGGTGCTTTTACTGGAAAAATGTCAACTCAAGGTGTCAGCATCTATACAGGGCACTGTCAAACACCCGAGGGAAAACTTATAAGTAGACTCTAATGCTTTACGGATGAAGTATTTAGGGAGATATTCTGAAGTTAGGTTAAATAGCAGCTAATCAAGCAATGCTTACTGAAAATTAAGAATTAGCTTTGTCAAGAATTATGAAAAGATGGTAGTCACCTGATTGGCTACTGCCTGGCTACTAATACTGCTGATTTCACTACAGCTTCACACTGCAGGGATACAGTGCCCTGTGCTTAGCAAATTCCAAGTTGGTACCTATGAACAGTTATCAGGCTTTCTGATTATCAGCAGTCTCCAGGAAATAATGTCCCTCTGCTCCTTCTTTCACCAGGAGCAAAACAGAAACACTAATCCCAAGATAATTACTGAGAGGCAGAATGTGGGCTCTACAATAATTAGTGGTCATGGACTAGATGTTGCACATTTTAATGAGAAGATGGAAAAATGGGTTAATATCCTAAGAGTTACAGTGCACACTAAGCAGTTAGATATGAAAGAACGAGTAACTCAAGCTTTATCAATTGAAGAGGACAGCCACAAATTTTAAAAGAGCAATATAGATTGCAAGGAGGCTGGCACTTTGTATTCTGGTTCTATGAAATTCAGTGGGATAGTCAATAAATGTAAATAGTTAAAGGGAAGTGATTTCACAAAATGATAATTTTGTTCTCACTGGCAATAGCTAATGAAAGAAGAGAGAGAAGGAAATATGTGGTCGAATTAACAGAAGGAATTGGCAATTAGAGAGACAATTGAGCTTAAAAACACAACACCAGGGTGGAAGGGTATGTAGAAATTTAATTTCTGTGTGACTTACAAGAGACACAGCTGTATTCTCTTTCCTAATCTAAATCTAAATATGCAATTGAAAGCATAGGAACTTTAGGCAGCATATGTCAATAAAGCAACCATAAATGCCATCACCATGGTGAGAAAGGTCATGGTGATGGCATTCATGGTTGCATTATCAATGCTGGCATTGCCCGCCTGAATGGGTAATGCCAGTGGCATTGGACAGAATTTGTGCCAACTTATTCCATGTATCCACTTTGAACAGTTTGCCATCATAATTCCCCAACACATGCTGCCTAAAGTTCCTATGCACGAAGAATGGGAAAATCCTGCTGTCCCTGGCAAACCAGGCTGAAGCCCTGCATTCCCCGTTGCCTGGAGTAACCAGTCACTCACTTAGTTACACATGTCAGGCAAAACCATATACCTGTCTGCACATACATTTATTTCTGAATCACACGTCATGCAAACATAATGCTGCACCGTGGCTATAGGCATGGCCATAGTAATGCACCACAGTGGTTGGGCATGGATGTAATGTTGCATTATGGTACTATGAGTGAACACATGCTCTGTACACAAGCATACAGGTCACATAACACATGGTCACTATGACAAGCTAGGTCTCTTCAATCTGTATGGATAGTATAGTTCACACTGGAAGTGATTCAAAGAAAGTGATGTTAACTAGCCTCATTATTAGCGTAGCTTTCACTCTAGCAGACTCTTGTTTGCATGATGGAAAGTGCCAATGTCATGTCAGCACCACTTGCAACAGTGTTTTAATAAAGCTTCTGTCACCATGGATTTTCTCAGTGGTAAAGAAGATGTCCAGCGTGGTAAAATAACTTTTTTTCAACAACAACAGCAAATCTTTGGGCGGATGACAGCAACAGTGAGGCAGATACAGCATTGTATGTGTTACTGGGAACCTATGACACAGGCATGACATTGTACCACCTGCTTGCAGACTTCAAACTTTGAACATAGGGAAACCAAAAGAAGGACTGTGACAAGGGATGTGGGATTCCACAGCCATATGTTGAGACATGACTACAGGACATGAATGGGGGAAGGCTGTGCCTAACAACACCTGCAGCTGATAACCAAGTGCATAAAGGGGGAGGAGACTGGGGCCATAGTAGTGTGCATCCCATACATATCATACACAGACTTGACATATCTTTGTCTACATGCATACAGTTATATTTCCAGTCCATCTTTGTTACCTGTGGACAAGCATCCTACCATCAAGGACTATGCGGATTGTTCAAGTCATGAGCAATGACAGCCATCAGACTTAACATATGGCATGCCCCATTAGGGTACATGTATAATGGTCCCATAGTTCTACTCCCTTCCCTGCTGCAAAGTGCATCATGCCCTAACACTGGAAGCCAATAAAGTGACCACTGCCAATAGTCACTTATGGCAGCTTGAACCAACTACTGTTTGATGTTATCCCTGACTGTGTACAACCTCCAAGCATATGAAACTAAAATACCCACCTCTCATAACCCTATCTCATAGTATGACGTTGCAGTTACCTGTCATTTTGTCCTCCCACCAGCGCAAATAATGATGATTGTACCCTAGCTTGCATGAGTATCGATGGACTAGCTAGGTCAAAGTAAAGGGGATGGCTGGCCCTGGTGCAAATTGTTATGGGACACGACTGGTACTATAGTCAAGGTGTTCATTGGTGTCTGCAAGTCAGTGATGTAGCTGTTTCTCTTGGGTGGCTGGGATCCAGTATAGTATCAGTAATCATTTACACAGCTTCTAATAAGACTGTAGCATCTTTAAATATTTGCTTATAGTGTGTGTTTGCGATAGGAACTGAAGCAAGGAGCTACCTTAGCTCTTTGCTACCATTTCTGAAAGGTATTTCAGGCATATAAAAAGCCATTATATAGAAACATAATAGCTATTTGCCTGCAAACCTTTTCTTTTTGGTTGTCAGCTCTAGTTGAGGGGGGGGTGCCAATTGGCAGATTACTCAGGTGCCAAACCACCTACCTGCAGCTCTGTTAGCATATGTTGATTTGTCATGCACAGCATGGTCTGTCCTTGCACTGCCTGGGTTTGATATTATATGCATCATATTATTCTGTGTTGTCTTGGCTATGGCTCATAGCTGTCTACCAGATGTTACTGCCTTCCAATGCTGCAGTGTATTGCCCCTGCCTCTGCCTCACATGTGGTGCTGCTGCTGTGGTCCATTCCATCTCCCTCTTTCTCGCTTTCTTCACCCTGCCTTTCTGTTGCTGCTATAACTGATATGGAAGGCCCTGCCATTATGTCATCCTGTTCTTCCAGTTGTTTGCACAATGTCATGTTGGGTAGAATAACACAACAAGAAACTTCTTACTGCATATATCTGGACTGTGGTTTTTGATTTGGTATAATGGCAACGTTTTTAGAGTCTACCATCAGTCATTATTGTTGTGCACCTCAACTGTAAGACATATCCATTTGTATCTCTTTTAAATGTTAATTGTTAAATTAAGTATTAATTGTTGAAACTTGGCGCCTTTTTAACATATAAAAGTATGTGGATTTTGTTTTCTCATTGTTCTGAAGAAGGCTAACTATTGTAAGCCGAAAAGCGCTTTGACACACTTGGCAATAAAGGTTCGTTTTCAGGTTCGACGTGGTTTCGATTTTTTGGTGTTACCAGTTTGTTTCCTGTGGATCTTCTTTTTCGTAGGTTTATGGCGTTCCACCCGTCTTCACCTGTCTCTCCGAACCTTTTGGGACCTCAGTTAAGTGATACAACTGGTTCCATTAGTTCAACGACTACAGTCCACCCGACAGCTACTGAAAATATGAACTTTGGACTCCTTTTGGAGAAAATTGACGTATTATGTAAACGTCTTGACCAGGTAGACTCTAATCAAAAACTATTCAAGGACTTTATATCTGCTAAAGCTACTGACCCGAATATGTTATATCCAAACAGAAGTAATTTTGTCACTGATCAGCTTAATGGGAATCGAGGATGCAACATTGTAAATAACTCTGCGACTATACTTTGTGATGACAGCACACCACCTCCAGGTCAATGGTCACCAGCTACTATACCGCAAGTCAGTAGACAAAAGGATTCACTCATACAAACACATTCGAATGGTGTTTCCCAGCCATCTGTTTTGCCAGTTAACAGCACGCCTAACACCACTGCAGGGCAATGTACTGCTTTTACAGCGAACAACACCTCGCCAAAGCTTTCTTCACTGATAAAGGATTATTTTGTATTTGGGAGAAACCCAGTTGAACAAGCCTGTCTTAATACCAACAACAGAGACCAAAGACAGGATAAGAACGTTGCACCAGACATCGTAAGTAACTTAAAAACACTCAACAACCACTTGTTGAAACTAAAAGACACAACTTGAGATCACTTATTTCAAGGAGTGTCTAAATGTTAATATAATACCTAAGGGTCTTCGTAGAATGCAATATCCTACGGGGCTTGAGAATGACTCTCCGTTTCATAAAGAGCTTGTGCAGTTGTATGAACGACAGGGTGCAGACTTGCTTAACCTTATGATTAAACATTATTCCATCTTCGTCAATGAATTAACTGATACTGTGCTTGACTTGGACAAACTTGTAACTAGCGACCCTGAGTTTTATAGGTACAAGTACGACTACTCTAGATCTATAACGAGCATTGACAAACACCTGACTAAGTTACAAGCTAACAAGAATAGAAAACTTGAGAGAGACACTAAAGCTTACAAAGAAGGCACAGCTTATCCTATACCTTCTCCAGCTCAGTCTTGGCAACGATTACCAGTCAGGAATACTGTTCACAATGCTTGTGCTGTAACTGAGTGTGCTAGTTGCAAATGTCCATATCCTAATGATATGAGTGCTGACAATGTTGAGTTTGACAACAATTACATGAATGATGAAGTAGAATTTCCAACTCTTAGAAGAAGCGAAAGGCTTCAGAATAGTTCAAAAAACAACTATAACTCTAACACAAGGTTTGTTAATACTAATAATGCACCTTTCTCTAACAGAACCTTAAACCAAGAATACAATGGTGCAAGACCTAAACAACAAAGACCAACACATAACTTTAACACAAGGTCTAAAAATTTTCAATAGAGGAGGAAATCAGAGTGACTGAATTTTCCATTCAGGCCGAGCCCCCCTCCATTGACACACGTGAACCCATGGTTGGTAGCCACCTTAATGGTGACATTAATGTTGTCCTTGACAACTTTGAGAACTCCCTGGCTGTACATAAACCTAAAATTATGTTCAATAAAGGTAAAGATTTTAAAGTTTATAATTTTTCTTCTTGTCCACTATCACCAGAGTTAGTTGAACTATTATCTAAAGGGCAAACATATGTTCCTTACATGAAATTCGATATCACGTCTGCTATATTGGACCTTAAATTGTATACTAGGAAATTAAATTTTCAATATTTATTTGGTGATATCATGAACACAGGACCCCTACACAGTTTTCACATACCTAGTACATATAATCCACCACTACACCCCACTATACAAATGTTTGAGAGTGTTTGTGAATTAGATTTTAGATCTCTCGCTAAGGAGAGAACTAAGAGAACAACTAACACTGAAGAAATGGATCTAATTAAATTTGTCCATTCACAAAAAATCAGACTATGTAAGCCAGATAAAGGAGGTGGAATTGTAGTGTTTGACATCGATGATTGTAACTGTAGGATGAGAGCTATGCTCGACAATGACTCCTACTCACAGAGTTCTAGGTCTGAGGTGAATAAAGCCTATAACTTAGTGAAAACATGCATTAATGATTTATTCATTGAAGGACACATTGACCAGGAACTACTAAATTACTTGTCCACTTCATTCCCTATCTACCCGAGTTTCTTTGGAATCCCTAAGATTCATAAAGACCTATATAACCCTCCCATGAGACCGTTGGTAGATGGAAGGGGATCACCACTATATGTTTGTGCGAAAGTTATTGACCTTATTTTAAAGAAAATAGTCATAAATGAAAAACAGGTCTGTAAAGACTCTTGGTATTTTTTAGAAAAGATCAATACCCTCGAATTTGACGTCAATCACAATTTTTTAACGGTTGACGTAAAAGATCTATACACTTGTATTCCACACACCATAGCTACCGAATGGGTAACACTCATGATGTACAAACATAAGGCTTCAAAAAAAGACATCTTTTTGGTGTCTGAATTGTTGGACTTGGTCCTTTCATATAACTTTTTCACCTTTGACTCATCATTTTTCATCCAGAAAATAGGTATTGCTATGGGTTCCCCTTGTGGAGCAAGTGTAGCAAACTTAGTGATGGCGTTTTGGGAACATGACTTTGTTTTTAAATCAAAATTGTACTTAGACACAGTTGTGTTTTACACTAGGTACCTTGACGACATTTTTATGTTAATAAAAGATAATGACCACACAGCCTCACTCCTAGTCGACTCGTTCAACTCTTCGACTGAATTTTTGAAGTTTACTCACACGTTTGATAACAGCGCTACTTCATATTTAGACATAATGTTATCTAAAAATATTGAACTTAACAGTTATGTATCTAGAGTTTACCGTAAAGCCACATACTCGAATACATTTTTACACTACTCAGGTTGTCACCCCTTCCATCAAAAGAAAGCTGTCATTAAAGGGCAATTAGTAAGAGCAGCCCGGATTGTTACTCTCGATTTTGAATTTGACGAAGAATGCTCATTTTTAAAGGAAGCTCTTTCCAAAAGAGGGTACCCGGTGGAGCTCTTAGAAGAGATCATAGCCGAGGTGAAAACAAAGAGGGATAATAACATCTTTAGACCTTTATTGGCTATTCAAGCCCAGTGTTTAGACAGCCTAGGTTATACCAACTTGAGTAGTGAAGAGACTAATGCTGTTCAAACCAGCAATAAAATTAACAAAATGAATAAAGCTAAAAATAACAACCTTAATCGAGTTAATTACTTTTCTACAACATATGCTAAATCAAGTTCCTTATGTATTAATATACTAAATAAAAATTGGAACTTATTTAGAAATAACTCGTCCTTAATGGACAAAATAGGACATAGACCTAATGTTGTTTTCAAACGTTGTCATAACTTAAAGGACACCTTGAAGTTTCAAGTTGATTTGTTGAGGAAGTCGACTGGGATGTTTAAATACGAGGCTTATAACATGTGTAAACACGTTTCTGTTAATAACTCCTTTATAATAGAAGGGGTTACATACAAATTACGTAATAAGTACAATTGTAATTCTAAAGGTATCATCTATTTGGCTAAGTGTAATTGTTGTCTTGCCTTCTATGTGGGAAAAACTGAGCGGAGACTCAGAGATAGAATCTATGAACATATGTACGCTATTTCCCACAAGAAGGCTGACAACGCACTCGCCAAACATATTACTACTTTCACAGATCATTCTTTTAAATTTTTGGTCATTGATAAACTAGAAAGTAATTTTAGGGGTGGCCCATACTCCTTAAAATTATTAGAACTAGAATTGAAGTGGCAAGTTAAATTAAATGCAAGTACTTTTCCAGGTCTGAATGAAGCCCTTTCAATAGGAGTCCTGTTGAAATTAAAAAGTCTGGCGAGATAATAATTTTTCCATAATTTCTATATAATTTTTTCATAATTCTTTATAATTGATTCATGTTTTTTCTTTTGTCTTTGTTATATAACGTATACTAAATATCTTAATAAGTTTTATGTGTAAATACATTTTTATTTTTGAACCAGTTTATTAAGTAAATATATGTTTTATATTTTTAGTTAGTCTAGACAAATACATACTTTTGTAGTCCCTTTGGTATAATGGCAATGTTTTTAGAGTCTACCATCAGTCATTATTTTTGTGCACCTCAACTGTAAGACATATCCATTTGTATCTCTTTTAAATGTTAATTGTTAAATTAAGTATTAATTGTTGAAACTTAGCACCTTTTTAACATATAAAAGTATGTGGATTTTGTTTTCTCATTGTTCTGAAGAAGGCTAACTATTGTAAGCCGAAAAGCGCTTTGACACACTTGGCAATAAAGGTTCGTTTTCAGGTTGGACGTGGTTTCGATTTTTTGGTGTTACCAATATATCTGGACTGTATTGCAGTGCCTCTCCTGAGATATCTATACATCGGAATGTTCCCTTCAGTAGGCTGAATACATGCTCCACTATGTTTCATGCTTCTGCATGGGCTTAGTTATATGGGTTTCTGCACTGTTTAGGTGTTGTATATTGAGATCAACAATTAGGGATCTAGCACTTATCTGACATCATCACTAACATTAAGCCCACTGCTCCCTGTTTGTATATTACCTGTGTGTACAGGCCTGTCTATCTACCACAGGTGTGCACCTACCAAAGAAGGGGCCCTGTGGGAAGTCCACATGTAAAAACTGTTGGCAATGCTCAGACATATGACACATGTGTGAATTATGTGAATGGCCTGGATGTGCAGGGACACATTAGAAATATTGCCCTGGGCATTACAGACCATCTAGGAGTTCAGGGAGTAGAAACCCTTCCTGTTGATGTATCAAAGGCCTTTTGCAAACAGCTAAGGCCTTGATAGCAATATCTGTGCCATGTATGGCTACCAAGACCACAGGGAAATGGGCTATGTCATAAAAAGGTCTGTATGGAATTGATTCTCTCTATCATTATTCAGGAGAACCAGATATGGTCCTTAACTTGTTGCAGCAGTACATTGAGGAAATGGTTTAGGATTTGTGATGCTAATGCCAGTAACATTCCTAATGTGACCATTGTAGGCCACTGGGTAGGTCCCTTTAGGTAAGATTGCTAAGGTGAAACATATATTTGCATCTGCAACAATAGGTATAACTGCATCCCCTCAATTCTTCTTCTGAGATACAGTTCATCCAAATCCCTTAGTTTCCTACTCCACTCAGAAATAGTCCATAGTTTATTAGTCTGTGAGCTGGTGGTATGTCAGCACTGTCTATATTGCCATCAGTGACATAGAAGGTCACAACATGCAACTGTCAACTTTGTCTCTGACAGTGGCTCCCAGTGCATGTTTCTATGCTTCTGCTGTCAACATTACAAGCATCACCCTCATTGTACACTTGAATCATAACATTCAAAATGAGCACATATCACAACAGCATGGCCATTTTATATGTTTCTGAATCCGTTTCCCATAATCTAAGTGGCTTATTTTCATGCCATTCTTCACTTCCATGTTATCATGCGGTCATTAGCTTGTGCTGAATGAACATTGCACAGTTCTGCTGTCACTGAATAGTCCACACAGTGACTCAATGAATAGCACTCCTGCCTGTGGTGCTGAGATTAGATCAGAATGCAGTGGGTTTTATTCCCATTACTGACACTGCTGTCCAGTATAAGGGGGGGAGGTGCTACACTCCTAAGTGTGCAGTCCCTTGGACAAGACATTAAAACAATTTTCTATTTGCTTGCTTTGGTGGTAGCTCAGACGGATGGAAAAGTGTCCATGGCACTTACTGAAAACATGTGAGAAGTTCCCCAGTGCCCTTTCCAAATTTTCAACTTGTCAGTATGAACACCAGCTTGGGTGTCCACTGAAAAAGGACACTAACCTAGTGGGACTTACTCAGTCAACAAAGAGCAATTAAATAGATACATAACCACTTTTTCCTTAGCCTGAAGAGCTTTTTATTAACATTCATTGAACTGAATTATATTTCTCTATTATAGTTCTTTGCTACAGATTAGCAACTGTGGAGTTGTTATATCTACATAATAGCTCTTTGCATAGCCTGAAGACCTGAGACCACTTTTTATTTGGCCTTCAAAGTGGGATCGTGTAATAAATGGGGCCGTTGCCCAGGGTACAGACAGACTTTGCTACAGGTCTAGGTAGCTTAACACATAGATAACCCCAATAATGATTGTCTTTTGAAATTCTGAAAGTTGTAATTCCAATCCTTAAGAATATTAAATTTGCTCCTTAGAATGATCCTGCACCACTTGACCCACCACTTTCTCCTTTACTGAGCACCCAAAGTTTAAAACATTTATCAGCTAAAGGGGACACCAGTTTCAAGGTATCCATTCTTCCATGTACCACCTGATAGAGGTCAGAGGTATTGTTGCCATTTTTCAGCATGCCCCCCCCCCTATGAGATACTGACTACCTGACCCCTTGCTGTTAATGACTCTTCTGATATTGTCATTAGTGTCTTCTACTGGGCTGGGAATGGCAGGCAGTAGGTTAGGGAAGATCTAAGTATATTTGTGAATTTTCTCAGCTACTCCTTTCTGGAGTGAGTCTCTTGCATCCTTTGCTCTGCCACAGTACACCTCAGCACACCTCAGCGTTACATTTCATCTGCTACATGGCCAAACTTTTCTTCCAGACCAAAAGGAATATCATTGCATTTATGCAGTTATGTTTGCCACTCCTCTTTCACGGTAATGATGAAACTGCTTCCTTTACTTATCATCACCTTTCTTTCCCAGGGACTGCTGAATGGGAAAGCTCTTTCTGTTACCCTCCACACTGCCAGAAAGTTAACAACTGGCTGCTTGATTCTGACCAGCTACGCCCAACCATTGCAAGTGACATCCCTGTGGTTAGTAGTGTCTTCAATGTATTGATACAGGTACCTCCTTGTCTTGTACCAGACCAGTCTTGAACCTCATCCTTGAGCAGGTATTTCCTGCTCCTCATGGGTATACACTGTACACCATACAGTCTGGGTGCCATAGAGCATGAGCCAACCAATAGATTGATTTACCCTAAACAGATCTTATCTCTAATAGCCAGACACCATTCTCCAGTACTCTTTATATCTGGTTCTCTGGAAAACAAATTCCATTTATGTGCATCTGATTTTAAAATTAAGGACAAGATTTCACATGATCTAATTGTCTGACATGATATCCTGAGAAATGTTTACCACTTCAGTCTATAAAAAACATTTATAACATACTGTGATTCTGTGTTGTGATTCTATGCTCTGACAAATGTCTTATTTAGTCTGTGTGTTGAGGCAGATTAATGTCCGTTTTTGGCTACATTCTGTGTAATGACTGTTAATAGTAGTTAATGGTAACTACTTTGCATTTTAGTTTGGTTGTTACAGTACTAAGATCAAAGGTGTTCTTGCTGAAAGTATATAAGTTTGGTAAGTCGCTATGTAAAATAAAAGTTATGATGTGAAGGCCTCTGAGGGAATATGGGTATAGTGTTAAAAATAACAGCATTATTTAACTAATAATACCTAACAAAGTGGGAGGTACTGAATAAGTCAGGATCTCCCAATAGCAATGCTGAGGTCTGACTGTGCAGACAGAAGGCCTTATTGCCTCTGGTGGGACAGGCACTGCCAGCCAATCCTGGAAGGTATTGCTATGCTTAGAAAAATGAGCTACCTTATTAAGATCTGAAAACAGTTCTTCTAATAAAATGCTTTTCTAGCATAATGGACACAAAAGTACTTGTCTTGCTCTAATTTTTTTACTGTATTATGGAAGCTGTAATGCTACTTTAATTTTATTAACAGAAAAGGCAAGGCAGACACTTAAAAGCAGCTTTATTTTGATACTCTGGTAAGTTTAGAAAAGTCAGAACTGAATTACTTAGTAACATCATAAAGAAGTGATTCTTTGGCAAGAAGTAAATTATAGCTATGTATAAGATAATTATTGTGAGTTGCTGTAAAATGCAGTCAAATGAAAAATCCCCTGTTGATAATACAGATTGAATCTGCCTTCTCAAAAAAGGAGTGGCTGCATCTGCACCTTAATAGAAGCGCTCTTCTGAAACTTCTTTGTTCCTTTTTTTGGAATCACTTTCCCCGGGATTCATGAAGCTTGCGCCAGGTGCACGCATAGCGTAGGTGTTATAACGCCAAATATGGCCACCAAGCGATTCAGGTACGATCCAATTCCACGTGCACTACCGGCGTACGCCAGATCTGCGCAGCCCCCGGCGTAGGTATGCAAATCACCCCATGTGCAGTGTTGCACCATGCAAATTAAGGCATATAGGGATTCATGAAGTGGTGCAGGCATAGCGTAAGCCCACGGAAATGTAAACCAAAAAACACGGTTTACATTTTCCCAAACATAACATCGGAGCTATGGAAGAGAGCCAGACCCAGGTATCACAACGTGAACATATGCCAATGGCGAAATACACAGCCAATGGCAAAAGAAAAGATGCATAACACGTAAATAGCAACATTTAATGTCATGTCCACAGTAACGCACAGCAGAACTGCAGGGCATATGTGCGGAAGCTGTAACATAAAGAAATAATATAAAAATGTTATAAAAATCGCAACGTAATAGAAAGCAGGTTTACAGCATAACACACAATGGTAGGCATGGAACACCACAACCAAGGTGCAAGGGTTGCTAAGGGCTTGCGATAGTTTTCGGCGCGGTAACTATGAATTAGTAGTCAATGCCATGCAAATGAGGCAGATAATACTGAATTGCAAATGTCCTGCCGGAGGAAGGTTGTACCATATGGCGCAGCGGTATAAGACTGAGGAGTGGCTCAGAGGAGATACATGACATCAGCAGAGGGGTGTGCCACTGTAGCACTAAGCACATTGGAGCATTGCAAATCTGGCCTGTCCGTTGCTAAGCAAAGCTGCAGGATAGGGGTGGGGAAGAATCGTTTAGCTGAGAGCACACATGGTGGCCAAAAGCACATGTGTACGAGGATGAAAAGGTGCCCGTAACCCAGTAATCAGATGCACGTGCCGCAAGCAATAGCAGAAACAGGAAGGTCAGGGGAAGAAAAAGAAATGTGGAAGTAGGGTAATTGGAGTACTACTGAGCAATCAACACCAATCAACCCACGAAGGCCAATCGACGGCAGCTGACAAGTCCGCTTGCAGAAACCTGCAAAACAGGATAGGGGAGGCATGTGAATGCAAAGAAAGGAGGGGAGGTATTGGATTGCAAAGATAGGAGACCTGACACAGCAGAGCAAAGCAAACCGACAGCAGACCGGCAGTAGCACACATAACGCAAGATGCGCCAGGTCCAGGAAAGCACAAATGAAAGTAGGCTGCAGGATGCACACCAGAAAATGGTAGGTGCAACACGCAGAAATGTAAAGGGAAGGTCAAGAGGTAATCCACGGCAGGCAAATGTAATTCAACACCAAAGGCACCACAATAGTAGTTCTGGCAGTAAAACACATAACTTAACCTGTAGCTACGAACATACATACACACCCTATGACATCATCGGTGTTCACAGCACAATAGTATAAAGTGTGTAAGCACCCAACACACACCTGTGTAGTCCCAAACACCGCACCGTAGGTGTAAACACACGGGGAATTTTTAAAATGTACATGTTGGGAGCTGCCATAGCTGTGATTCATCAGCATGTGTTAGAGACTGACGGTGTTGTAGAGGATGATGCCGACAACCACCGCAGACCTCAGAGGAGAAGGAGAGTGTTCAGACCAAGGGTAACTTACCAGGGGCTACATGACCTGGAGATAGTAGAGCATTACAGGGTGGACAGGGACATCTTACAGCAAATAGTGGAGCTGTGCCGGCCACGCCTGAGAACCAGAAACAACAGAGGGGAACCCATACCAGTGGACACGAAGGTATGTGTAAGCCTGTGAATACTGGCCACAGGTACCTTTCAAAGGCCAACTGGAGATATAATGGGTATCTCACAGGCATCAGCATCCAGGGTACTACACCAGTTCCTGGATGCCATGTTACCACATGCCAATGAGCAGATATACTTCCCCAGAACCAGGAGGAGTTGGCCAGCAATATGCGTCACTTCCACCATGTGGCACAATACCCGGAGGTACTGGGTGTGATAGACTGCACGCACATACAAATCAAGTCACCACCCGGTGAGCAGGGTATGCGCTACATAAACCGCAAGGGATTCCACTCCATCAACTGCCAGGTTGTGTGCAATGCCCAGGGCATTATCATGGATGTGTGTGCTGGCTGCCCTGGAAGCTACCATGACTCCCATATCTGGCATGCCTCACAGCTGTATCGGGTATTTGTCAGGGGGGACATCCCACATGGACATCTCGTGGGGGATGCTGGCTATGCAATGGAGCTGTGAATGATGACTTCCATCAGAAATGCACACACACCCATGCAAGAACGCCATAATGAGGCACACGCACAAACCAGAATCATCATAGAGCGTGTGTTCGGGATGCTGAAATCACTGTTCCGGTGCTTGAATACATCTGGTGGAGCCTTGCAGCACTCTCCAGGCACGTGTGCCCACATCGTCATAGTATGCGCCATGCTACATAATATGATCCTGCGGAAGCAGCTGCAGCAGGGACAAAATGGTGAAGGCCCTCATAGCCCACCGCAATTGCCAAGGCCAGTACAGGCACAGAGGGATTCAGACCATGAACACACTGTGCCAGCCCCAGTAGGCAGACGGAGGCATGCCCAATATGCCTACGCCTTGGCAAAGATGGAACGTATACCACATACTCTGACTGTGTAGGTCCCTACGGACTGACACCTCTCCACCTGCACACACAGTAAAATGGATGGCACACAAACATGACCACCTGTAAATTGTAATGTATAGGTGGCCCAATGTGTGACTCCTACATAGGCAGCCCTCAAACATTGTAAACACAACAGCCAGTGCAACACGGAATGCCAACACCTGAACAATACATGAGTCTTACAGCATATGGTGGTGCTGTGTGCCTGTCACTTTCCCCGCCAGATATAGATATATATATATATATATATATATATATATATATATATATATATATATATATATATCTATATCTATATAGATATATATATATATATATATATAGATATATATATATATATATATATATATATATATATATATATATATATATATGTACACATATGCATATATATAATACAGATAGAAAGGGCAATAGAGGGATATATGGTGATATAGATGGATTCAGCGATATCTGCAAATATGATAGGTAGTCCAACGACATTCATAACATCATGGAGGTACAAATAAATAGTATACCGCCAACCATAGAATGTGTAACATACTGACATGCGTAACCATGAGGCTGAAAGACCGATAGAACACAGTACCGGAACAGTACATCCGCGAGTAATAGTATGATGATATGAAGGGACGGTTAGTCACCGCTGACGGTGTCGCGGTCCACGTAGGTACTGTGTTCAACTGTGTCTGTGAGTGCCGTAGTCTGTGTAAGTGTGCGTCGAGGGTGCCGTGTGCATTTCTGTGTGACTGTAATGTGTGTGTGTGTGTGTCCAACATGTGTATGTTGGTGCCAAGTCAGAGGCAGACCAGTATGGTAGGTGTGGGTATAGCTAGCCGTATGCATACGGTTACTACCTGTACCACAGTAGGAGGGACATCCCCATCCTGGGCAGGTGTGCCCTGACATAAAACAGTACAAAGGGCAAATGTCCGAGATGGTAGGACATAAATATGTCCCATATATAATGTAACAGTCGCATTTAATAGTTATGCCTGTATGTAAGAAACTTAAATGTTACATGCAATATGATAAGTATCCAAAGTCACACAACAATAGGTATGTAGTGAGGATAAAAGTATGTGCTACCTGTGTACTGACTGTGGCTACGTGTTGGCCTGTAAACACCGCTTTGTGTCCTGTAAGTGTCCAACAATGACCATATGATAAGGTGGCAACCCATGGCAAACAGGCCCTTTTAACAACACAACCATAATGACTGCAAATATCTGGGACAGAAATACAAGGGATAGCTGTCACCTGCACATATCCCCTGATATATCGCTGCAATTACGGAGGTATACAAGTAGCAAGCTCACCTGCAGACGATATAGAAACCAATTAACAATGGCCCAACGTACAATCCCGTAACGTAAGTCTACTAACTGTTAGCTCTCTAATCAGGGATGGAGCCCACACACATATATACGGATTATGTAGAAATGCAAGGCCCACAAACCGTATATGTTACGTACAACCACCGACATCCCCCACACTAGAAACTAAAGCAATACAAACTGTAATAGCAGCACAAACATCCAGTCAGTGAATTACATCTGCAGAACCCTCAACATACCATGTGAGAGACACAATTAAAGGCGACATGCAAAATTGCAGGCGTTGTATAATGGAACAAACAGCCATGTTACAGGTATTGATTGCAATACTCCGTTATCAGACGTCGGGATGAAAGGTACACCCACATGTTGAACCAAATACTCTACCTGTCACACACAATCCACGGGGGACATGAATCCAAACTATACTTGTCTCCATGCATAGCAGTTGCAGTTACTCATAACAAAACACAATACAGACCGTCTCCCCGAAGGTAGGGCAAATAGGCAATGCCCAAGTGGAGAATCCAATTATACCCCACTGTCACCACATAATTGGTGAATGGAGTAGCTGCACAGCTGATATGCAAGTAATTAGTCACTCAGGAACACCAATTGGTGGGAAGAATCCACATGTTTCAGGTATCGACGTATATAAGGATGACTTGCCAGACATTCAAACTGTATGATCATACCGAAAAACAGTTGAAACACTGTGAGAGAGATAGAAACAAAACACTGTAATGACGACAAGGTATGTAGAATGCCCGATATGTAAGGTTATGTATAGCATGATCTGTATTAATTAGCTTTACTGTATGTATAGCCTGGTTTGCATTAATTAAACGTGTCCGCAATGCATAAAGTGGGGAAAGGTATTTATGTAGTGATGTCTTGCTGAGCATACTAACGCTTGTAGAATCTGTGCGTCCAGCAGTGGGAAACAAGGTACATAGCACAGACACCAGAAGGGATGCTACATGAGGCCATTAAACAGAACAATGCCATACAACCCGCCATCAGTGGTAGGGTATGTCCAACAAGGACGTGCCATAGCAGGGGATAGTATATGTTGATATACTGTCACAGCACGCATGTGTATGGGCAAATAACATTAATGACATATGTAAGGTGGTCCCGCTGAACAGGTATGCTTTGCATTATGGGATACTATGTGAAATATATGTAATGTATAGTATTATAGGTAGATATGACAGATATTCAACACAGCATAACAGGCATATCATGCATACCACAGGTATCGTCTATTGGTATGTACAATAACAGGATACATATGGCCTGCAGGTATGGGACATAGTAATAGCATGATAGCTAATCTAAATGGAAGGGCTACCAAGTAACCATGCACAAAGGACAAGTAATAGCAGCACAGGTGCATAGTGGGGTACTATGCAGTCTGTCAAGTCCATGTGTAAGCACAACTACAGTGTTCACACTAGTGGCACCTCTCCAGGGTAGTGCCCTGTAAAGAGCAGAGCCAGGTGTCACCTGCACTACTGCACAGTACAGCCACTGCAGTGATCCCAGGCCTACATGTGTCTCCCAACCACCAAGGGAGGTATCACATGAACAGTGCTTCTGAGTGTCCCTGCGTGATGTACAGAGGACTTATGTTCCACAGCATGGTGAGTGTCTGGTTTGGGAATGTAACCCAGAAGCACATCCCACTCATTGAGGCATGTGTGCACATATCCATGAGCATGTTGCTCACAGTGGCCTCTGCTTATGTTGCGTATGAGGAGTATATCCATCAATAATGTTGTGGACATGGGCCCTGTCTGATCAGCAGAGGTCACCCCTGAATATGTAGTATGCAAATGTGTACAGATGTGGTGTCCATAGTGCAGCCACATATTGAAACTGTCGGAGCTCAGTAAACGTCATGGCGTGTTAATGTTGTGGCATGTAAAGCTGTAGCTGTTGTGTAAGGTACACCCTAAATGGGGTGGTGTACCCTTGAATGTGTGTAGATGTCTTGAGTTCAGAGGTACAATGGGTGCCTATGTACCAGTTACACACCCAGTACAGATAGGTGTGGCCACGTAGGAGGATATCCATGCCACAGTGGCAATACGGTAACCACAGGAGTGGGTGCAACATATGTGTGTACTGCAAACATGTACAATGTGATATGTATGTAGGGGACCACCATCCATGTGACAGTCAGTGGGTGAATGGTGTAATGCAAAGGTGATGTGCATGCACCTTGTGTCATGCAGCTTGATGCCATGATAGTCGTATTATGTATCTGTCACAGCGACATCCGTATGGTTGTAGTCAGTATCAGCTGGTGGAGCAATCATGGCACTTGGTATGTAGGGGTTCTAAAGCTAGGCAGGGTAAGTCCCCTGTGCCAGCCTGTTCCGCAGGGAAGCATATACTTAACATGAGGGGCCCTATGACTGAGGACCATGGTATGCCAAAGTACCTGACATGTAGTAGGTACTATGGTATGCTGGCCTCACTGTGTGTCCTGTCCATGAGCCACATAGCATAACATCCTGAGACACAGGGTACAATGTGCAGGTGGATGTTAATGTTGTCAATACCAGAATGGGGAATGGTGCTGAAAGGCAATGAGAGGACAGTGTAGGATGTGTGGACTCCCGTACCATCAGCAACTGCCCTGGTAACTGTATGAAAGGAGTCCACCATGTGTAGGGGCCATGCTCTTGCCTTAACAAGCCCAACCCAGGTGGCAGCAGAGGGAGACCAACAATGTCTCTGAGAATGATGTCCTTGATGATGTGCCCCATAGCCACGCAGAAGAGTCCAGTCAGGTGTGTAGGACTATAGTCCCACTCATGCAATGCGGTGCGACCTGTGTGTAGTGTGATAAATGCTGCTGTGTGCCATTCAGGGTCTACAATGTCTGAAACAAGGCTATTACTGAATATGGTGGCCTAGTGGCGAGACATGTAATTTGGAGGTTGGTGGACATCACAGCCTGGGACGTTGGAAGGTGACATGGGGCCAGTGTCCCAGGACACATAGAGTGTAGGTCAGTACTGTGTAGGTGTGACCACAGGGACACCACAATGTTCATGTATGGATTGTGGCCCTGTAGTGAGTGAGAGGGTGTACTGTCAGCATTGAATCCATCCTCCAGCATGTTGCCAACAATACCTGGGTCTGCAATGTTCCTGAGTGACTGTTGTATGTGACAGCAGATGTGGGTGTTGCCATCGAATACTGACATACCACCATAATGCCTGGTGGTACACCCCGGAATGTGTGGCAGTCATGTTTACGTAGCTAGTCTTTGGAGTATGTGATGAGGGACCCTGTGGCCCCACCACGGCTGACCAGTGAGCCACCCCACACATGGGAATGTACACCACTGTGCAACAGCCTACACCTGTTGTTTTACATCATATGTCCGTGGAACATGACCACCAGAGTGGCGTCTGTTATCTGGTGTGTACCATCATGGCTCTGTGTGGAATAGCATGATCTATGCAGTTGTGTACATGCTAATTAAGTGCACTGGGGTATGTGTCAGCATTTGTATGTGCATTGTCCATCTGCACGGGTGTCATGATGTTAACAACCGCTGTCAGCAAACGTCTGTAGTAGGTGTAGTAGTACATATGTACTGTGTATGCTGTGATGAGTGTGTTTCCGGGATGTGGCTAACACGGTAGATTAGCATATGTTCGGAATCCACCAATGAGGGGATAACCCCAGGTGTGTAACACCAGTCACATGGTGGTAGTTTACATGCAAAGGGTAATGTAGGTCTTGGAGGTGGTGTGTATGTGTTGATCCAGCAGAGTGGAGGGTATGACTCATGGATGTGTCGGTACATGAGTGGCTATCCCAGTGAAGAGTGGGGTAGTGTCAGTCACACATCAGTAGTAGCTGAGGCCCACTGTCCACTATACCACCATAGAAGGTATGTTACCCATGGGGTATGATGTTGACTCTGTCACTTGTTACAATGTGTATAGCAGTCCCGGACACAGTTAGTTTGGAGCATCTCTGATGCATTGTGCTAAGCAACTTGCCAGGATGTGTGCAAAACATAGTGGGATATGGGAACCCCTCAGCTGTGGGTGTGCCGGTCCAGGTATGTGCCTGGAAGGTATGGTCTGTCTATAACCTGTCATTGCAGGTGTGCTCTGCAGAGCCTACAGGCAGGTCCCAGTCACTGCAGAGATGTTGGAGTGGTGCATTATAAGGTGTGCCTTGCCTGCGTGCATCACAGGGGAAGATGCAAGCAATGTGTCACATGACCCCATGTCGCGCATGCCAGTTACTGCCCTGCCAGTGACAGTTATTGAAAACTGTGCAGGACAGGCAGTATAGAAGCAGCAATAGCCTAGCATGTAAGCTGTACTCCCAGGGCTGACAGGTGCAAGTCATCTGTGCCACAGCATTGTGTTTGACCAGGACAGTCATAGCGGACAGATACCACATGCCTGTGGAATGACAATAGGAGCATAGGCAACTGTTGCAGTGACACAGTCGGTCACTGTACAGTGGTATTGTGTCCGGACGAATGCAAAATGCTCCCCAGGGCTAGGCCCACACCCTCAGGGCTATAAGACTGGTGAGCTATTGCATGTCCCTGCACACGTAGTCTGTGAAGTGGCATCACAGGGCAGTCACACTAACATGGCGAATGACAGACATATTGTACCTGGTGAGGTGTGGCATGGGTGCATAAGTTATGTTGCAGAAGCAGTTACCCGACAGCAAGATGTAAGCAACTAACACCTTGTGTAGCCTGCTGTGTGGAACTGCAGTGTGACACCCTACAGAGTCAGCTATGACTGGTGTGTTGTGAATGTTATAACACACTATTGGCTGTATGTGGTGGGCACACATGAGTCTGTGGGCTATAAGCTGGTGATGTTGTCTTCCATGATGGGGGCTGCTTCTGGTGCCTACAGTGAGTATGGAGACGTACTGCACAGGTTGTCCTTGTAGGTGTGGCCAGTGGTGTAGATTATGTGAGACTATGTGATGGGTGGGGTGTGTTGCGAATGTTACACATCCCCAAATGACTGTCAGGTGCAGTCAGGGTTGGTGACAGCATTACCCCCAGCCATAGCTGTCAGCCTCCTGTCCCCAAAATGAGGAACATTAGCCCTTATACAGTGTGACAAATGGGCGAAACATGGAGCACTTACAACTGGCTTACTAACAGCGTCAACTAGGAAGGGCATATGATGGCTAAAATAGGCTGGTCTTACGTATAAAACAGATATTCCAATGAATTAATATGATTCTCATCTATATAGCCATGGCTAGCAGGTAAACTATGTACAACAATGAATGTGTGACAGACCCTTCCAATGGGAACCTTCAGGAACATGCACCTTTTAGAACCCCAAATGAGGTACGTTCCCCGTAATGAGGTACACCTGAGAGCTATGGGCCCAGCACGGCTGCAGACGTGCATCCCCCACAGGATGTAGTGCCATATGTTGGGAAGTGAGCATTGAATGTGTACATGAGACAATTGCTCTATTGCCACATGTACGACATATCCCTCATATAGACAGGCAGTAGCACTGGTATGTGACAGTTGGACATGCCTGCATATACAACCATGTCCCACAGGATATGTGCGTTACGTGTGTACAACAGCTGTCGTACCTTATGCAAGCTGGGAAGTGTAGGACAGCCAGTGTACCTATGGGAAATGGTGTGGAATGGGCGCTATAGTAATCAGTAGCTCATGACATGCTCACATGTTCTGAACAAGTGCCTAGCATGACCATACAATACAGATAGGGTGTTGGATAATATCAACCCACAAGAAGTGATGACAGTCATTTAGGGTAGCACCGCACTATAACCCTGCTGAGTATGGTGTGCATGTCCATGAACCATTAGCAATGTAGATGTTAGCAGTACAGCTGTACAAGATAGCACGGATATTTGATTACAAATACCTTTGCATGTCACAGGTGTGTTCCACCAGTGGCCTGTTGACAGACTCACAACTACAAAAGGTGCAAGAGTGACATGTGCACAGCACATCTGTGCCAGATACAGTAGAACAGGGTTAATGTGTTGTACCCCACCCTCATTGTAGCCCATACCACACAGACAAATGTTAGGCATCTGTGTATGTAAGGCTGTGAATGGCCATGACCTATCAGTTTAGCTGTGTCAGTGTTGTGAACAACATACAGAATGGGCTGTGTGTGTGAGGTGTGTGACATATGTGCACAGTCTGATGGATGATACCAGCAGTGTCACCGCTAGGTGAACATCCCTGTACCCATAAACTGCTACCTAGGCTGTGGTCAACATTATGGACACTGTGTAAGGGATGGTGCTGTGCAGTGCACCCCCAACATGATGACGTCTCCAGGCCCCTTAGGTAGTCATCTGAGGTACCCATGTCATGTCAGGGTGCATCCATAAGCACGGAGATCACTGGCCAGGCATATACAGCACTGTGGTGACCAATATTGGATCACATACCACCTGTAAGGGGTAATGGCTATGCATGGATGTGCGATAACAGCCTTCACAATCCACACCTCCACTATGCAGCATGCTGTCTACCTTGCAGAAGGACATTTGCTACACCATGATGATGGACATGCTACATGTCCATATCCTGATCTATATGACATATGTCATGGACAGCCACCATCCTAATACTAGGATTGCCACAGGCTGGACAGATCCCTGTGTCATATATGTGACATAGTCCTGCCATACCATGCAACCCTGTCCATCAAAGCTGCAGATGTCATCCCAGTCATACATGGTGTGATGGCCCATGGTAGATGTACTATCAACTGACTGGATCAGTAATGTGGCACTGATGCAGCTTGCAGTGGCACAATGGCCGTCTGTAACAGCGTGGAAACCGTGCCCGCACATGCTATGGTTGATGACCATCCCTGCGAATGTCGTCTGACTATCCATTGTCCCATGTCTATCACATGTGTAATACAGGCGATCCGTGTCAGGATGTTGAACAGTTGTACAGTGCTGTGTAGATGTATATGGCAAAACACATGCATGTACAGGTGTCCATGCGTATGTGTGCATTGTCACTGCTCAAGTCCATTCCGGCTGTGTCTGTGTTGATATGTGACATATACACAGCATCCAGGTCAACAGTGGTACTGTGGACACATCGAGGCATGTGCAGATAGGTAAGAACACAAGTGCAGGCAAATAGACATGCCCACAGCAAGACAGCATTTACATGGAGTATGAACACTGTAATGAGGTGACACACATATATGGTGATGATATCCAATGCATAATGGGTGTGACATGTGTGACACAAACACGTCAGTCGTGTCAGTGTCATGGTGCTTTGCAAAGATAACTGTGCAGATGCAGTAGATGTCATAGAAATGCATGTGCAGCAGTATCTCTGTACATCTCTGAAACTGTGACCTGTCACCATCATTATGTTTTACAGATAATGCCCCGTACACACCTCCCAGCATACACCCACCAGGAGGATGATGTCCTCATCCCACAGCTCCATGACAACTATGACTTGTTGTTCAGCCATGTGCTACAGCATGCCCAGCAGTGGGATGACTTGTGGCAGGATCTACGCAGGAGGGTGAATGATGTGGGTGGCCATAACCGCACCTACCAGCAGGTGCGCAGACACTGCACGAACCTGATACAACATGCAAAACAGGGTGCCACTGCAATCACCAGGGAACAAGGTGGAACAGGTAGTGGGCCACCAACCAAGCCCCCACTCACACACACCGAGGAGCTACTGGCCAATCTGGGGACACCCAGGGAACAGCATCCAGAAACACTAGCTGCCATCATGGAGGTGGGTGTCTCCCAACCAATGAGCCTGGAGTTGCCTGGTAAGTCAGTAATGCGCATATGGCTATTATATCCCATGTAGTTGCATGTGTCACTGTACATACTGTAAAGTAACAACATATGCCTGGTATGTGGACACACATGCTGCATAGTACAGTATGCTACGTTGTGTATGCACACATGTGCATACTATATGCTATTACAAAGGTGAATGTGTGCACATGCACAGTGCAACCTGTGGCTGTCATACAGTCATGGATAATGTTCATACTGGTGTGTCACCCCTATACAGGTACCTCTGGCATGCCGCACAGACATGGGTCCATTGCAGGTGAGACTGTCATCAGTATCAGGCATGTTACAGTGTAGATCTATTTGCCATGTGGCCAGTTAACACTTGCACACCTGATGTTTGTTCCAGTCACGATATGCAGGTCGCACCACCATGCATTCACACACGCCACCCATGTGCAATATATGCAAATGTAATGATACACAGACTTGAAACTACAGTACTTGTCATTGCGACATGTGTGGTCAGCTGTGCATACAACGGTGGAGGTGTTCTACAATGGAGGCATATGTAGTATGCATTGGAACAACATGTGTGGTACACACATAGTACCACACAGTGAGTGGTGATATGGGCAGACCACAAGTGTCACCATTGTGTCATATGCCCCTGCATCAGGTGCACACATTGTGATGTGCCACCTGACATGTCCCAGACATGTAGTGTTCTGTCTGCAATATTGTCACACTATCACATGACCTATACCCCACATACCAAACATACAACCCGTTGTCTGCCTAGACCTGTGGAATGTGACATATCTGACATGTATGGGTGTATGTCATATGGGACCACACAGACATGTGGAGAAGATGCCCATCACACACAATTGGCCACCACATGTGCACACATGGCCATGGGGGATGGCCAGAGACATGTAGCCACACAGTACATGGGATGTGTATACACCCTGTTGCACATTGTCCACACATGGTCCAATTATAGCCTTAGTTGACCGATTATACAGTTGATGTGGTACAGTGGACAACCTAAAAGCCTGTGCACAGCTACTGGAGGTGTCACTGAAGTCTACCATATACGATCTGTCGAACATCACGACTGTGTTGCAGTTATGGCTATGCAATGTGTACATATTATGCATTCTACAGCAACATACATGCCTCATGTTGCCATGCAATGGCACAGTGTCTGTACTTCACACTGTATAGCAATGTAGACGGCTCACACTACCCTCCCGTGCTCATGCACATTTGCTAACCATGTATTCTATCTGTAGGGCATACACACAACACTGCAATGTGAAGCCCATTATGATGATGTACATATGTCAGGACACCATTGTGTCAAACATGTATGCATGTTAATGCACATGTCAGCAAATTACATGTCAAGGTCACGTCAGACATGTGTACTGTTATCCTGTTCTGGCCTACATGGTGTATCACGGAGATGCATGCATACTACCATGATTGTGTGAACTGCATGGCTACTGATATGACACCTGCTTGCTGTAGTGTGCACCCCAGGGAGGTATGCTTACTAACACTGTTAATGTCTGAGCTGCATGCCCTCTGCTCCACCGCAGGCATGCTGCATGCCATCTGACAAATCACATGCATGGTGTGTGTGTGTGTGTGTGTGTGTGTGTGTGTGTGTGTGTGTGTGTGTCTGTGTGTGTCTGTGTGTCTGTGTCTGTGTGTCTGTGTGTGTCTATGTGTCTGTGTGTGTGTCTGTGTGTGTGTCTGTGTCTATTGTACTTTACAGTATTTCTTTGCATTCACAGGTGATGTAGGTGTGTTACCCTCCTGCGGTCCATCTGATGTTAGTGTCCCCACAGATACTAGCGGTGATGAACATATGCATGAGGTACAGGCAGGGTTGTCAGGGGCTGAATCTGTGCCAATGGTTACCATCCCAGCTAAGTACCCCTATTCCCCACACACAGTTCTGCTGCCAACACATACCGCATCACCGGTGGCCATAGAGGAAGGACAGTCAGCGTCTGTTGGCGTGGAACAGGAACATGTGGTGGCTACAGAAGGTGTGTCTACACACCATGGTGTCAGTGTAATGACTGCAGATGTGCCACACAGGCATGTGGCCGGTGCTGCTCGTAGGAGGACCTCTGGCAGACATGCACCTGCAGGACAAAGCGCAGCAGCTGGTATCACCAGACGCATGTTCCAGACTGTAATGGCGGCACAGGCATGTGCTGAATGGCAGAACAGAGAAGGGCAGAGGCTGCAGAGGGTTGCTCTCCATACCCTAAATGACAACATCCAGGCATTGGCAAATGCTCAACAGCAGATTGCTAATGTTCTGGATAGGCGACTAGGTGAAATGGTCGGAATCCTTGATCGAGGCATGGTAATCCACGAGCGGGAGCTGTCTGTGCTGGAACACCTGGTAGGAGTGAGGCATAGGCCATGTGGACGTAGGCCAGCAGCACCACCTAGTGTAGGTCGACGTGACCGTGCCACCTCACATGCCCACTCCCATAGTGCCGGTAGCAGTAGCAGTGCAGCTGCTGCTGCGCTGTCAACACCAGGACACAGCAGGCCACGTGGACGTGTCCCTGGACGGTCTCAGCGGGGACACGTTTCCAGCGGACATGTGTCGTCAGACAGTAGCCACTCTGTACCTCCACCTGGTAGTGCCCGTGCAACCCCAGGCAGGCACAGGTCACGTGGCCATGGACGGACACAGTGAGCTGTACAACCTGCACTGTACAATCTGGGGCTGTCAATTATACCCCGTGTAGGCATCACAAATGGCAGAACTGTGTACACACATACACGCACAAAGCAAACACAACTGTAGGGCTCCACAACATCCACATGCATTCTGCACAGATATGTCCAGTCAACTCACCGGCCCTTACACACACACATGATGTTATCCATTGGTGCAGCCTATGCCCCTGGCAAACATATCACCCTGTGCATATGATGAAGCCTGTGCCGCATCCCTGTCATCCACACCATCGGTGCAGGGTTATGCACAAATATTCTGATGCACAGGGTGAACAGCATAGTGAGAGGTGTATGTAATACCTGTGTATGCATAGTGAGGGATGTGTATGTTGCAGTGGTTGTGTGTGAATACTGAGTTGTGTATGTGACATAGGTTGTGTACTGTCGACATGCACCAGTCACACCATGTAGTGCAGGTGCAGCATGCATTGTGATGTGTTCACGATATGTGTCTCGGTTACATCTGTAGCACCATGTTGGTTGTGATACCCTGGTTCCCTCCTATGGTGTACTTGCACATGCCTACAGATAGCAGTGTTTGCAGTCCCCCACATGTAACTGTGGAGTACACACAGGCACGTCTGGCAATATCAGCATGCTACCGGACACACAAACATGACACAGATGTCCGCACATATACTGCACCTGATGCATGTGGTCAGTGCCACAGGCTACACTGAACAGAGACGTGACATACATAGCAGGACACATTACAGGTATGGTGACATGGTGCAGGGGTTGTACACAGCGGCCTGGTCAATGATGATGTGAGGTGTCACTTGGTAGCTGGAGGCCACACTGTGTGGCAGTAGGACCCATAACAGTACGTGAACATGGCCGCAGTCACTGGGTGTACACCACTATAACACACACCCCATAGTGTGAAGCTGGGGACACTTGCCTGTGTGGTCATCACCCTCACAGTACTATGCACCCACATGAAGTGTCACAGAGAAGGGACATGCACAGGTAGCCAGTATGGCTGGGACCTATGGCATCAACAGGGTTGTGCAATGCATCACCATTACGGGTTAGTCAACACGTGGGGCCAGTGATAATTTCCCACTGTATATTAGCATACACACTCACACCAAGCACCAGACATACATACAGACACACACACACTGTGGTGACCACACATGTGTATACGGACAGCCGATGTGTGTGATGCACATCACTGGCGAACGTCATGCTTCCCACACTGACGTATGTACAGTTCTCTACAATGGTGTACAGGGATGTGTAGCAACTGGGACATATTCCCTGCGATATGTGGCATCCCTGGTCACACATTCGGACACACATGGCAGTGCTGGGAATGATACACCAGCCATATGATGACACGTTTGCTGGACATGCAGCGGTATTGATTGCATTATGTGTACCAATGCTATATCTGGCAAATGTGCTGCTATATACACATGGGAGGGTGTAGGTGTTACAGGTGCCATATGACATATAGTTGTTAACACCTGACTGCTGTGTATGCATTATGTCAGCACCGTCACATAACAGTGACATCGCGTACAGTTAGCACATGGCATGATAGGATGGTGTGTGACACAACTGTGAGCCACCCCCTGCACACATACATCTAGACAGATGGTTCACCACGTTATGTACACACATCCCTCCATACGTGCTGTTTGTATGTCACCGTATACAGATGTCAATGATGGGTCTGCATTGCGTCTGCATGTCGTAGGTAGGTGCAACTATGTTACGGACATCGGCCACTGCACATGCATGTTTGCTGCATGCACAGTACAGATGTCACATGTGTCTCCTGTTGCCATGTTTGTATGCATTGCTATTGTTGGACATGTGTGTTGACATACATAACACATGGACTGCGGTATGATATCACGGGTGTCACAGGCGACCAGTACAAGGGTATGTGCCCCGGTCAACACTGCTACCCCCTGTAGTGTGAGCATTCAACAGATATGGGCCCACCTTCAATTCGCATGTGTAGCATTGATTAGGCCAGTGTTATGCACGTGGTACATCAAAGGCCATGTATGTATGTGTTGTGTGTGCAGTCCATGCACACATCCACACAATCACATGTATGACATACCCAGACGTGTGTTCATTGGTGTACAGCAACAGTCAGGTGTCACAGCTGTGTAAGGGCCATGGTATGTCTTGAGCCGACCTGTTCATGTATACTGGTATCATTGCAATGCATAACACCTGTTGGATCCCTGTTGGTATGTGTGTACTCTGCACAGCTGGTGTACACCGCTGTACAGCCCAGTGGTCATGTGTCACATGGTGTTGTGGGACCGTAAGGCTGTGTAGTGCTGCACCAACGACATGGTGCTGACTTGACAGCTACAGTGCACACTGCAGTGTGTACGTGTGTGACCTGCACCTGTGACAGCTGTGATGGCAGCTGTGTGTGTACAGGTCACTGCATGTGTGACCGCCCTGTGCGTGAGGGCAGTTATACCTTACTGTGCCCTTCTGTGTCTACACTCCATCTGCATACAAGATTGCCCTTTGCAACTGCTAAGTGTGTGAGCATGCCCAGTACACCGTTGTGTAGATGGACACACAGTACATTTCACACTGCGCCCCTCCGTGATTAGACTCTGTGTGCATGCAAGATGGCCCTTTGCAACAGCTAAGTGCGTGAGCATGCCCAGTATGCCGTTGTGTAGATGGACACACAGTACATTCCACACTGCGCCCCTCCGTGATTAGACTCCGTGTGCATGCAAGATGGCCCTTTGCAACAGCTAAGTGTGTGAGCATGCCCAGTACTCCGTTGTGTAGATGGACACACAGTACATTCCACACTGCGCCCCTCCGTGATTAGACTCCGTGTGCATGCAAGATGGCCCTTTGCAACAGCAAAGTGTGTGTGCATGCCCAGTACGCCCTTGTGTAGATGGGCACACAGTACATTCCACACTGCGCCCCTCCGTGATTAGACTCCGTGTGCATGCAAGATGGCCCTTTGCAACCGCTAAGTGTGTGAGCATGCCCAGTATGCCATTGTGTAGATGGACACACAGTACATTCCAAACAGACGTGTGATACTAAGCGTGTGGGCATGGCCATTGACATCCTGTATAGCCATGGTGGTCATCCAGGCACCAGATGTCCAATTTCAATGTCACGATGGATGCCTACATTGAACACACTTGTTGCTCTCTCGAAGGGTGTGCTGTCTGTGGCGCATCCCATATCTATTCAGTGTTGTTGTGCTCCGTAGATATTTAGTTGGCCCATTGACAGCACTGGCGTGTTTGTGTACGTCTACCTTGGGACGGTAATATGCTTTCAGACCGCTCACTCTCTAAACATTCCCTATCGGCATCTTTGCCTTTGCGGATGATGTCACCCACCTAGAAGTATGCCTCTGAGAGTGCTGTGTGCAGTAATCCTGGTAGCGCATTCTGTAAATATGTAATGCTGTAGTGTGTTAGAGTAGGTAGGTGTGTGTTCAACTCCCGGCCCTTCCAAGTGTGTGTGTGTGTGTGTGCGTGTGTTTCCAGCTGCCTGGGGACACAGTAATGCTTTTAGATGCCTCACAACACATACATTCCCTATCGGCATCTTTGCCTTTGTGGATGATGTCACCCACCTAGAAGTATGCCTCTGAGAGTGCTGTGTTCAGTGATCTCAGTAGCGTGTTCTGTAAATGCGTAATGCTGTAGTGTGTTAGAGTAGGTAGGTGTGTGTTCAACTCCCGGCCCTTCCAAGTGCGTGTGTCTCCAGCTTCCTGGGGACACAGTAATGCTTTTAGATGCCTCACAACACATACATTCCCAATCGGCGTCTTTGCCTTTGCAGATGATGTCACCCACCTAGAAGTATGCCTGTGGGAGTGTTGTGTTAAGTAGTCTCGGTAGCGCATTCTGTAAATGCATCATGCTGTAGTGTGATAGGGTAGTTAGGTGTAGGTTCAATTCCCAGACCTGCCAGATGTGTGTGTGTGTGTGTGTGCATGCTCCTGTCCACCTGGGGCTCAGGTTGTGCTTTTAGACGCTTCGCAACACAGATGTATCCTGCTGCCGTCTTTGTCTTTGCGGATGTTGATACGCACCTAGTAGAATGCCTGTGTGTCTGCTGTGTTTAGTAGTCTCGGTAACGTGTTCTGTAAATGCAGCATGCTGTAGTGTGATAGGGTAGTCATGTGTAGGTTTAATTACCAGCCCTGCCGCATGTGTGTGTGTGTGTGTGTGTGTGTGTGTGTGTGTGTGTGTGTGTGTGTGTGTATGTCTGTATCTCTCTCTCTATATATATATGTATATATATATATATATATATATATATATATATATATATATATATATATATATATATATAAATCTATTTTCTGCCCATAACCCTGCTCTTGCATGGACAGCTGACTGTTTCATGTATCACATATTTGCATAGCTTTCACATACCAATGGGGTATGTTGCAACTCCCAACATTGTCCATGCAACGTCTGTGTTACGGGCAGTGTTACACGCCCTTACAGGCGTTTGCTGTATATCTTGGCAGACATCTATCCTTGCTGTACTCGTACACGCCGGAGGCTTCATGTATCATGGCCTAGTTTTGATGTGTATATGTCTATTTGTGCTGTGTGCATGGCTGTGGGTATGTCCCAGTATCATCATTTGTAAAGGTGACAGCCCTAAAGGTTCTTCATGTAGACTGCTGTGTCATTTGACATGTCAGCACATACCTGCGGATAGTACTGCACGTCCTACTGCAGCGCATTTCATACCTTCTGCGTTATCTTGCAGTCGATATTGCTGTTTCCTCACACATGTATCTGTTTCTGTTCATACCACTCCACCTCCTAGAGCAAGTTGCTGGACAAGGCCTTATCTGATAGTGGGACACATAGGGGCAGTATTGACATGTCGCTCTTTCAAACGTAAATAGTTGACACAATAATAGGTTTTGCATTAGTATGGCTTTTCTGTTGGATTTGGTGTCTTACGCACATGTTTGTCATTATTTCATGTCTTCAGTTATCATGGAAGTGCCAGAATGTTACTGTTACGTGGAACACACCAAACATATGAGGCAGAACTCTGCACATTCATCGTAAATCTGTATAGTTGCGGAGTATGTGTCTGTAACAAAATATCAACTTTCTGACACCAATACACACACTGTATGGCGGCATCACAGGCCACATGCCATTACATTTATATTGCAGGACACAACCACCCAGACAGTTGTATTCCTCACACAGGCCAACAGCTGCTTATCCACACTAATTGGTCTATCATGTACCGTATCTATGCACCAGTATTTGCACTTTCCGTCAGTGGCAGAGCTCACGTACATGTCTGGGGGACTGGACATTGTTACGGTGACACTGCATGACACCCTGAGGGACACATTACGTTTTTGTCTATTAACCTTCCACATTGACATTCACAGGGCATACATTGTCATTCACATTTGTCGGTGTACATGCGTGTGACTTGTTCATGTTTTCTCATTTGTCCTGATGTCTTTCTTCTCACCTGTCCACCTAGTATCACTAGTTCTGTACATGTATTTTGGACAGGTTACCTTCATACCCCTAACCTGTACACATTATGGGTAAACGCCCTGACGTTTGACCTTGTTACATTTGTCATAGTGATGTGCCTTTCTGGTAAATTGCTGGCAAGGCATTACGGACTGTGCGGTAGATAATAGTGACTGACATTTCCATTACATGATTAGTAACACTCATAACATCCATATTCATGGGTACGCCAGCATTGTCACAACGTTCTGACTTTGTCTGGGGTATATCTAATATAGTCCCTATTTGTATTTCATGTACTATGCCTTAGTGCAGCTGTGTTATTCTGACAGTTTGCCAGTTATGGGTACCATCTTGGTCATACGCATGTCCATCCATGATAATCGCCTACATGACACTGACATAGGGCCCTACATATTGCCAAAAGGGTTTCCGCAATATCCAGTGGATGGTTTGCCCCATTATTGAGAATATAGGCGTGTGCTATACTCACATCACTCCCACGGGGCGGGCCTACGAAATCCCTGCCAAACAACACCTAGGCCCATTTCTGCATACCCATGATTCCTATACCTGACAACCCTCTACAGTACCCATTACAAATGTTTAATGTGTGTGTTACTGAAGTGTGGAGACACTTATATGCACTCCCCACTCTCCGGATATCAGTTCGTACGTCATACATTCTATCGACACATGTGTCATCACCCTTGCACCTGATACTGTTGCATGTACAGCTATTTCGTATTTGCTGCGGTCACTTCTTTTGCGTCAATGTCGGTTGCCACTATGTATGATTCAATTTATGGAGTCCTGCAATGGACACCTATCTGCATGTTTAAAGTGTAGAACTTGCTGGACTGTCACTTTCTGGCCAATGTTTTTGAATGCTGCAGTTTATTCACCTTTCCTGCATGTCTGTTTGTCTGCCCATATTAGATATAACGTCGCCTATTTATGTACATATGTCATATCTACGGGACATAAGTCTGTTGTGTATACATATATACATGTACAATCCTCATTTCATAACTTGCTTTGGTTTATGTCTGTGGATTATGTGTATACACATATATCTATATCCATACCATACCTTTCCACTATACAGATTGTCGCAGAGTGTACAGCTGCTTGCCCCTTTATCTTCGCTGTGTTTTACACACACCTGTGTCTATCTGGCAATGTAGTGGCATTTCATTTGAGACTTACGGTGGGGATTTCTGGCAAGCAGTTACGACTGCATACCCTTCAGAGAATCCATGCTACTGACACACCCGTTATTCTATCCACTTTCTATGTTTGTTCTGGCACATATCTGGGGTTTGTCCCTATTTGTACCGGTAGTTTGCATGGCTTCGTCCGGTTTCATACTTTACAAGGTTAACGGGTTTGAGCCATGTATAACTAACGTGGGGGAAACAGCATTCATTTACTATGCTGTGAGCGGATCACACACGCACAGGCGCACTTGCATTTCCTTATTGTGGGTTACGCGCGGGCGGGCATACATATCCTTATTGTGGGTTACATATGTTTACTAAGTCTTTGTGCTTACGTGGGCTTTATTACTTGTGACAGTACCAATAATTATCTGTAATCCGGTTAACGGACGTTTGCAAAACACACGTTCACCTTTACATATTTAACTGTCTGTACAGCACAGATGCATTCATTACACTTTCACATTATATGTGCTGTAGTCGTTGTTCAACTGGGACTGCATTCACGTTGGCCGGATGCTGTAACCAGTATGCGTTTGGTGTTCTGACTCATTTATATGCATACCCATAGTACATAGCTACATTAACATATGCCTCACCGCTTCACTTACGTCACAGGCATCCATTCTCCTGCTGGGAAAAATGCGGTACTACATGTTACACATTCCCTATTCCCTACTGCTCTGGACCCAAGCTGCATATTTCATCACTGCAGGGATATTCGGAACCCAAAGGCTTATATTCCTGACACATACAGGTCTTTAATTGTCAGGGTGTTCATGTGGTGATCTGGGTTTAGGCTTGTCCGACTGGTGAACGGAACTGCCCTGACCATGTTCAAATGTCAGACAAAGCACATGGACAGGGATTGTCCATTTTAAACATTTAATGTGTTTACAGACACAGGTGTTTGGGCACCTGTCGGCAGCTTATGATGTTGGCAATACATAATATGGGTGGGGGTGATTACGATACATAATCCACGGTGAGTGGTGTTCCCATTCACATTTGACTATTTCCTGTAGTCATTCTTACGAGGGTTATTATTTTGCACATGACGTAACTATGAATTAACTACGGGTATGCAGTAGTACAGTCAACATATGTGACGGTTTGTTTCAGTATATATGTACGGACCTCTGTAATACTGAGGACTACCCCACATCCTTCACAACATTTCCTGCTTATGTACATACTATTATTCAGTGAACGTTCGAAGCTTGTGAGAGCAGTAATTACATCTGTCCCTATTTGTCCACCCATCCTTTTAGGCTTTGTCCAGGTTTTGTTGCTGTAATAGGTTGAGAGGTGGTGTCAGTATGTGATTGAGTTGAATATATACTGTCGATAATTCAGTGGGGAGTAGGGTTACCACTTGTTCCTCTTTGCGAGGGGAGGTCCCACTTTGGACAGTTGTGTCCTGCGACGACACGTAAGACATGGCAAATGTCCTGTGATTTTAAGACAATAATATATTTCTTATTTTCTGTACTAGTTGCATGATACAGGTATTTTGTATCTGGTACACATAACTATTATTTGGGATAGCATAAGCTATTCAAATGCTATGGCATAAGCTTTTATCTTGGCATACACATGTACTTCTGTCCTTTGCACTGGCCTGGGGTATGTTTTATCCTGCAAATTCTCACATTTCTACAAGGGATGTCCCACCTTGGCCATCTGAACAGGTGGCAACCCTAGTGGGGTGACCTGCATGGTGGACAGCTGTTCCATCCTGCGTAGTATGAATTGCATGTCTGTGTAGAAACTGAACAGTACCGTGACTGCACATACATGTTTTGTCCAGATGTGTACAGTAATGGACACCGTGGCGTGTAAACAACTCTGAGGTTTCAACAGGTTACTTATCCCACGTGGGATGTACACACATTTTGCGGTAACATTAACGCGCGGGCATTTGGATTTACGTACCTGTGATGGGATGTTTACAATCGTGGGTCACATATTTGCAATCTGGACACTGCCTAGGACGATACTTCCTACTACATATGGGGAATGCTCGCTATGTGCAGGTGTACGGATGCGGAAGGCTGGTAGCTGGATTTGGTGGACATTCAGACATGGGTGCGGGTTATGTGCTATACTGGGGTTGTTGCGTATTGCATTTGCATGCATGGGTTCTACTTTTGGATATCCCAGTTCCGCATATAGCATCCTATGTGTATGTGACGGTTACGTCCCTGTTCATGTGTATAGCACATTTTAATATACATATGTTTGTGTGTGTTTGGTATACAATTTGGACTGTCAGGTTTCTTTACGGTTGTTATATAGCCACAACTGCCCTGCTGTGTACTATCACTACCACTGTGGGACTGCTGGTGACCATACCCATGGGGCTAGACGTGTGTATTGGCGGCGCGCTGACATGATGCGCTTCACTTCCACTGGGTATAACTTCTGACAGTGCAGTACATTATGGACACACGATTTTAAATATCATTTGTTCCATGGACCGAAACTTATATTATGCATTATGCATTTCTGTTTGGTTCTCCATTTTGTGTGGCTGGGAACTGTCTTGCATGCTTTGCATACGTTTCATTATCCATGGACACTGATAGGTGCGATTACTATTGCAGGCAGGCTATAATATTCAGCAGTTTAGGTTGCTCATCGCCAGCCGACATTGACATGCCTCCGGGCGCAGCTTTGTAACGCCCCATGCACTCGCGCACATGTCCTATGCACGTGGATGTGGTAGCGGCACACCTTAATTAATATGCATATTGCGCTACTACACCATTTATATGCCGCACGGCCGGTGCAGGCCTTACACCGGCCTTGCGCCGAGCTTCATGAATCCGGGGGTTTCTCTATGCACATCTCAGAGGCAGAGGTGTTAAGACTCAAGTATTAGGAAGGGAGTTCACTTTTTACTTGGCATATAGATATCTGTTTATCCCTAACTGGTGCTTTTATTTATCACATTGTTTCTATATTCTATGTACTTATTCTTCTAGTAAGGTATTCCTGGCACTTATCAATGGATAGTACAGACTCACCTGCCTACACACGCACTCACACAGACATAAATGCACACACTTACACATGCACACATACATGCACGCAGACATAGGCTCACACCGGACCCCCACATACACACACACACACACACACACACACGTTTCTGTTCTCATTAATCCTTTCCTATAATATGCTATGTAACATTATCTTTTACTTAAAATTCTGTGTTTGGGAATTCTGAACATCATGTCAGGATATGTAAGCCGTGGTTTAAAAACAACAACATATAAAATCTTTTTTCTTTTCCTTAGGATACATGTGTTTACTGCCAGAGAGCTACACTTTGTTTTTAGAGGTCTCTTACTTTAATATATTCCTTTGAAGTGCTGATTGACTGCTGAGGTTCCTAAATCAGCAGCTCATTTTCTTTTCGAAGGTGCAGTAAAACAAGATCAAGGTTAAGACTGAGGCTGTATAACATCCTGCATTGACCTTGTTCAGCAAGATATGGAAGCAGGCCTTACAGCATCCCACAAATTATAAAATGTGTAGGTATGAAAAGCAGTTGGGGTACAAGGATCTTTCACCTACACAGAAATGTATCAGGGAAGGGGATCTGACCAGGACTTTGATGTCTTCACCTAAGCGAAAATTGTGTTTAAAGGATACTAGAAAGAAAATACTCCAGAGAAAGATGTTTGTGCAAATAAAAAGGTAGCTTTTGTTCTGTAGCCCAGAGCTACACATGGCTCTTTCATTACCCTTGCACCTCTCAGCCAATTTAAACATACTTGTATTATTTAGGTTTAACATTGTAATTTGTACAATGTTGACACTGGTTCCACAGATTCTGCTGTTTGTTTTTTCTTCTTTTTTTTTGTTCCTGTTTTGATACTGAGTTTCTTAACCAAGAGGCTACACCCACTGAGTTTCTTGAAATTATTAAATTAAAGACATTTATTAAAATGTCTTTTCTTACTTTTTCAGTAGCTAACCTTTATAGTAAATCATATCACTTTGTCAAGAGAAATACATTGACGTTTCTTTATTGTTTGTTTATTTAGTTATTTGCTTGGTTGTTTGCTTGTCTGCTTGTTTGCATTGACTGAGAAAGTTTGACTGGCTAGCAGTTTTCTCTTTCCAGTTGAGGACTGGAGAGTAAAGCTCCAAAATACAATATAAATGTAATAGCTAAAATAAAGAAATTTAAATAAAAAAAAAAAGATATGATACTGTATTTACAAATAATAGGAAAATAAAAGGTATAGTATCTGTGCACTATGGTGATAGTTAGTATTACAGAATGGTGGTGGTGCTGCGGTAGCATTGTCACCTCACAGTAAGACGTCTTGTTCGATTCTCAGCTAAAACGTCTTCTGTGTGGAGACATGCGTTAATGGGCGTACCTTCGTTGAAGGTTGTACATCAGAGCTGGCAACTCGGCACATAAAAATCTACTGCCAATCATTAGTGGACCGGAGTTCCGCTGTGGCGACCCCTAACCGGGAAAAGCCGAAAGATACAACAACAATGCAAAGACTGGAAAATTTTATTTTCACAGAAAAATTAATAATACACTTTTGTAAACACAAAAGATACCCAAGATTAAAAAAAGCATTATACCTTACAAGTGTTTCAGATTTAGATAGCATTATAAGAAAATGCAAAGTGTTGAGCTTTAAGAAAAGTTTCAAAGAGTAGTCCAGTGTATATTGTGTAAGGAGTTGAAGAGAACTTTAATGAAGATATTTTAGACATAAATACAGCCATTATGAGTACGGAAAAGAGAATAGAATATAATGTAGAAGAATAAAGCCAAGTGTTGGAGAAGTGGTGGTTTAGAAGGGATTTTAATCTGTGCATAACAGTTTGTTGTCTAATCTTGATGGGAATGGAATTTTAGATCATAGATATAATTGGAATATGTCGATTTGCCAACAGAGCTGTTAGTTTTGGATACATTGAACTGAAGTTTGTCTGTAGAAAGTGATATCCTTTTAGGAGAGTAAGGCTCCACAATGTTTATAAAGGCAGAACAATTTACTGACTTGTGGAAAATTTTATGGACAGTCAGTAGTTGGAATATAGAAAGATAGTATGGGAGTTCACACCATTACAGGAATTTTAAGGTGAGACAGTGATGTGTTTTGGTTCTTTGGTTTGCAGCAAATCTTGCTATTTTGTTATAGCATTGCTGGATTTTCTTTAGGAGAGACAACTGAAGGTTAGTGAAAACAAGGACAGTGCATACTAGGGAGGATGTATAAATGTAATGCTCAATGCATCTGTGAATAATGGGAAATCCACTGAAGTATAAAATATCAGGCCACAAATTAAATTTATTCCAGACTGGGTTTCATAGGAATGACAAGATGTATGTGCTTAAAGTTGAGAATCCATACATTGGTTGTACATAGGCTTAAGGCTATCCTTTCAATGGTACCTATAGATAACAGATAATCGGCAGTCCATTCAGTACTGAATTCTTCTATAACATTCACACATAGAAGCCATTTCAGGGCAGGCCTAAACTACAGTCTGCTTATGAAGAGCCAGATGCATTTCCACCTGATAGATTTGTTCCATTTTATGCCAAGATTAACTTGTCTGAGGGTGGTTACAATCTTTCCATTGTCACATGATTTTGTAACAAGGATTACAGCATGTAAAAGACTCAGCCTGACTGGTGTAGAGGTTGATCCATTTAAAACTACATTGGCAAGGCTTGCTCCAGTGTTTGTATCCCAGTACATGTCTTTCCAAAATTCTGCAGACAATGAATAATTCCAGAATGTGATCTCTACCAGGAGGCCTTACCCTAAACAAAACTTTCTCTTTTGTATTAGAAGTAAACTATGTAAGTAGTTCCAGCAAATAGTTGTCATTATAGAGATGATGTATATGCTAGGGTAGAAGATAATGTATACAAAGTTCTGCTCTGATAACATTGGTCCCTTGTCTACTCTATAAAAGTTAGCCAAGACGGAGCTGTGATAAAAGTTTACCCTGCATTACATCAGTGATGAGCAATTTCTTTCCATCCATATTATCCACTCTTAAATTTTTTTGTATGTATAATTGTTGAGAGTTGCTCTACAACTTAAATTTGGACCTTATAAAGGTAGTAAGCTGTAAGTAATAAAATTAATACAAGTTAGACAGGTTTGAAAGGATATTTATGCCAAGAGAAAAGTATTAGTTGTCAATGGAGATCCTGGAATAGCCATGATAGAAAGATTTGAATAATTTGAGAACACCATTGACTTTCTATTAATTACATTTTTGGAAAGTATGGGTGAAGCTATAACCCCCCCCCCCCCCAAACACTCACATGCACATTCACAATATATAAACACCAGTGTGGCAATCATTTTTGCAACTTTCTCTGAACCACTGCAGGTCCATCTTCTGATGCATTTGCCTATAGCTGGTGCCTAGTACAGCTGATATGGTTTTAAGACAAACCGTGCTATTACTTGTAGTTAAGTATAAGTAGTTTTGCTGCCTTATGTAGTTTTTAAATGTTTGATGGGGACAGTGACCACAATTCAGATGAATTCATAATTGTTTTCCATTCTACGAGTGAGATTTGTCTTTACAGTGTAACATTCTGGCTTTGGTTTCAAAAACGGCACAGTCTCTTTGATGTGTCATGAAGGAATGGACATGGTAAAAGTTCGAGGTAAACACAGTCAGAACTGGAAAGTTTACAAAGCTGTAGTTTCCATCAACAACACGTGTTGAGTGCAATTCTGAAAACCCTGCCTGTGCATATGCCTGTTGAAATGGAAAGAGGCCTCCATAAGTCAGTCCATCTATCCACAACCCTTTTTTTCCCATTTTTGCACATGGGTTTAGGGTGTCAGTTCAACAGTGACAATCTTCTACAGCCAGGGTTTACATCACGGGTGTCTAGCCCTGCCATGGTTCCATAAGTCAGTGTGGTTATCTAATTATTAAATAAGGCGGAAAAGGTTAGCTTACTCATTGTGAAAAGGAGGAGCAAGAGGACATGGAGAGTTTATTTTATTTTTGTATTTATTTATTTAGTTTGTTGACTGTAGTAGTGGGCTGATCATTATAGCCCCATTTCAGCCATACCCCAGGAATTACAGTAGGCAGCAGAGAAACTTTGTCAAGGCATTTGTTACAGTGCAATATGAGAAATATTTTAAGAAAATACGTGAAGTTCAGGAGTTTAGAAGAGAATAAAAGTTGTCAAGAGCAAGGAATGGGAAAAAGAAAACCTTGGCTTTGTAAAGTCTCCACTACCCATGAGAGTGTTTGGGTTCAAGGAGTAGCCAGTCACAAAAGACAGTTGGTCAGAAAAGTATGAAATGGTTGCAGAATTAACTGGCCGAGAAGAGATGCACGTTAAGTACAATTATACTATACTTTGAGCGAATCATGCACACTTCGAGAATAGTCATTTGCTAACAGAATATTCCAGTCTCATTTTTTTAAATCTTACTAAAATGAAATGGAAACTTCAAAACTTATACACCAATTCTTAACAGCATGTAATAACTTGTGAGTTAACCAGAATTGTATATAAAGCTCTAGAAAATACCATGCCAAACCTGCGTTTATCCTTCTGTTGTGCTTTAACTAAGTAGAGTTTTTCTTTACATGTCATTCAACATACTGACATAGCTTGAACAAACTCACACAAGCTTGTCTTCATTATTAAAATGTAAATCGTTTGCTGCTACAGACCCTTTAGTGGAGATACACAGCACAGGGTACATACTTCCAAGACTGATGTAATGGAGTAAGTTTAAATACATAACTACATATGAAGTGTTTATTTATGATCTAGTTACATATGTGTTTAAATGACTATGTTGTACCATTATGAAGTATTGCATTTGTGCAGCTTTAGCACTGTCATATCTTAGACAAAAAGATTTCATTGAAAAAAAGTGATATAATAGTAATAATGTCCAAAGGATGTGTGAGTTACAGTTTTATTTTACTTCCTCCTGGTTTGAACATTTGATCCCTCAGGTTTCATTCTAGGGATGAAACCTGACTCTTACTAGATATCACAAAGAATGTCTTTAAGTTACATGATAATATTTTTCTCTGATTTTCAGTATAGGTGTGGTTAATATGATAAAAAATGTTTGTATCTTGTTGTACAATGAGTGCAGTCCTCTTTATTTATTTTTTAATTGTAATACTTCTGGAGATTAATCATAATGGCTGTCAATTCTTGGGCAAATGCTAACAGTGAGGTTATCAGCTATGAAAAAAAAAAAAGCATGACTTTTGAGAAAAGGCAAAAATCAGGAGTACCATATAGACAGTAAGGTTTTTAAGTCCCTGTGTTCCATGTTGTCAGTGTAATGCGAATAATAAATTACATACAAATGATATCTGTTCATCATTTAAAACATTCTGTTAACACTTGCACATATATTAAGTTATATAACAATAGAATGATGATTGATTTGTTTTTCAAGTTTGATTACATCACAACTTGAGTGAGGGTGTCATTTTGCAGTCTGTATTGTAGTCATCTCTGCAAAAGTCGAAAAGGCAGGACATTTACTAAACATGTTTCAAGTATTAATGGCTCTAAGTTATGAAGAAAGGCTGTTGCACTTACTTGGCTAGGTTTAAAAAGGCCCTTGTGGTCATTAGACTAGTAAACACCTATGAAACAATGAACAACCTGAGTCAAAAGGCAACAATGACCACTGAAAAATTTACATAAGTGACGTGCACAAAATAAAGGAGATGTTGAATTTACATACATAGAAATCTTGCAAGTTTTGCATAGTGAAGTATGAAATCAATACAGTAGTAAGCATGCAGATAAATTGTAAGCATTACTTCTAGAATGTTATCAGTGTTGGTGACATGATGAGGTTTTAGTGCGACCTTAACCAGAGTCTCTGAAACAAGTGCATGTAAACTTATTCTGTAGATGGTGCTTTACATTTTTCTTAAATAATTTTAAGAATCTGTGGTGTAAGCTGAACTGCAATTTACTATTTTTTTTACAGGAAATGAACTTTGCCTAAAACAAGGCACTATGGGTGGAATGCAACAGAAAGTTTGGCCAGCATGAGGAAACCATGGCAGAAGATGTACAGCGAACCAGGTTGGGTTCTTGGACATCTCCTTGTAGGATGTCACATATTAGATCCCCATAAAATGGCAATATTTATATAGCTAAATACTAAAGTCAATTATTTTGTCCTTTAGAGAAGAGTTTTTCCTGCCACAGATGTATGCATAGAGATAGCCATCATCTCTCTCTTTTTCTCCACCAAGGAAAATGCTTAAAATTATTCCACACCCATGGGTAGCCACAGACTTTCCAGTGCAAATTCTGGCACTTGGAGAGGCAGCTTACTATTACCTGCACTTTGTCTAGCCTAGTGACAGTAGACTGTAACTATTAGAGTTGCTGATGACTTAAGACTTTTTGCCTTTGGAAACTGCAGGCTTTGGGAACCTTATGGGTGTAAGCTTATACAGCTGATGACCCTTTGTAGAGATTAATGAATGTACAGTTGTGGGTGTATAGTGTAGTTGGTTCAGATCAGTTTGTGATGTGCCTAGGATGTCTTTGGTAAAGATGTGTTGTATAGCTCAGGTAGAATGCTTGCCAACACTGATGAAAAGTGAGAATATGACCTCCAGTTAGTAACACCAAATAAACAACACTCAGTGGGTAGAGAGAGAGGGGTTCCCAACTTGATGTATTCCCAGCCTATGGAGAATATTTACCTCTGGTATCCCAGCTATATGGAATAAGTTACCACTATAGGTCAAACAAAACACTACTTTGACTTCTTTTAAGGCTAGTCTTGATGACTGGATGGGTAGACACAATTTTATATCAAGACTGTTATGTACAGCCCAGCTCAAAGTAGGAGGAAAGCACAAGTGCTAGACCTAGAAGTGAAGCGTTATCATAAAGCACAAAGCAGTTGTTATGCTGTCTCAGTGTGCTAAGTGCAAGCAGGATGATTGCAGAAAGAGGCCAGAGTATTCTGAGAACCCCTGATGCAGAGACAGGCAAAGCACTCTAAAGTGTGTGGGTTTTGGCATAATGGTTAAGGCCTTTACCTCATAAGCACAAGGTGCAGCATTTGATTCTGAACTTGGGTTATTGGTTAGGCTTAAAATGGCCATTTAGGGCAGGCAGCCTAGTATTCACCTATGAAAAAGAGGGGTTTTTTTTGGGGGGGGGGGGTATCAGTTAGGAAATGTTTATTATGAAAAGGGAGACCTATTTTTGGTATTCTTTTCTTGTGTGAGAAATAAAACAATAAATATGATGGAAGGATGTTTGCTGTGCATTGTTTTTTTATTCCTTAGTTTAGCTTATTAAAAGTTCTGTGGTTATCCACAGCAATTTACTCTATAAAAATAAACAGATGTATAAGTAAATACTAACCAACTTCTAAAAACAGATTATGGAAGTGACAACTTTAAAATAAGACAGTTGATTGCTGCAATATACCCTTTATAATAAACAGGCTTTAATGGATACCCTAAACAGAGTTTCCATATGGATATTCTTAAGCAGCAAGGTGGTGAGTTCCACAAATGGGTACTTAGGTGAAAGCATGCCTATCAGATGATTCCAGACAAAATAGTTGCTTTCTCCCCATGTCTGAGCAGAGCTGACAGGCTGGATAATAGGACAATGACAGCTTTTTAATGTAGCTTGGTCCAAGAAGATATAACAAATTAAGGTTGCTTTGTCCCAAAAAGTACAGTAAGGTAACACAAGTACTCTAAAAGTGACCATTGATGCCACAGAATGACTGCAAACTCCACACCACAGGAATGACAAAGGCATGCTGAGGCAAACTAGTCACCAACCTCAGCATGGAGTTCAATAACCACAGAAGGCATACCAGGTCATCATCAGAAAGCCTAAGGTAAAAGGAATTGCAATAATCCAGATGTGATTATGATATTACATGTACAGTGGTAGTAAGATCTTGACAGGGGATTAGGTGGTTGATACAGGTGAAGTACCAGAAAGTATAACATGGCAATTTTACCATCACTGCACTTAATACTTTAGTGATAACATAGTGTCCAAATACACTCCCAGGCCTTATATATTTTCCTTAAATGATTTGAATCTGTGTGGATTGGTTTGTTGTCTAATGGTTCTCAATCTTAATTTTGACAAACATTCCAGTTCACACATAACTGCGGTGGTGGTGCTGCGGTAGCGTTGTCGCCTCACAGTAAGACGTTGTCCTGTTTGATTCTCAGCTAGAGCATCTTCTGTGTGGAGACATGCGTGAATGGACGTACATTTGTTGAAGGTTGTGCATCAGGGCTAGCAACTCGGCATGTAAAAATCTACTGCCAATCATTAGTGGACCGGAGTTCTGCTGTGGTGACCTCTAACCGGGAAAAGCTGAAAGACACAAAATTCCAGTTCACACATAAAGAAACATGGTTGAAAGAGAAGCAGCTAAGAAAGATAAAATTATCACAAAGTCAGATTCTGAGTTTAGGTAGGATTAATCCTTAAAAAACAACTTTCACAGAGGCTAGGGTGTCAGGTGGTAGCCCTTTAAAGAATCATGAGCCCACATTCTGTACTGAGGGAAGAAGAAGCACATCTGGACATCATTATTACACCAGTAGTAGCTAAATCTCTTCCTTAGAATGGTTTATCTTAGCAGAACCATGTATATGGTGGAGGTAATGGTATCACGTGGAGATGGTTCTGGCATCTCATGGATCACGGAAGTTTGGCAGAAGAATGAATTCTGTAAGCAGCACTTTCAGTGCACTAAAATAGTATCAGGCAAACTGCTCAGAAACTGTGTCAGAAGGGCTACATCTGGTCCACAAGCACACCAGCAAAAAACCCATTGTCAGACTGACTCCCATGTTGTCAAGCTGTACAGTAACAGAGTGAGCCGTATGTGCATAATAGTAATGTGGAAACTGGTACTTTGTGTGGCAACATGCAGGTAATGCTAACAAACATTGGTCCCACAGGTCTGTCAGATATGAACACTGTGCCTATAAATAAAAGACTGATATCCTGTACTGGTACTGTTTACTCTGGTATTGTATGGCATTGTTAGTGTTGCAGTTGTTCAGAATAATAAAGTATTACTCATCACTGTCACCCACACTGTACTACATAATACAACTGTCTAGGAAATCCTGTATAGGTGTGTTGTAATTACAAGGTCAGAATGTAAATCCACAGGAGAATTATAGACAGAAATTAGACAAAAGCTACACAGCAATATCTATATAGCACACTCAAGTGTGATGGACAGTGTTTTATTTTTAGCAGACACAGCCATGGTTCGAATCCTGGGAGTGGTAGTAAGCTGTATGCAGAATCATACCCTACAAGTGTACAGAAATGTCCAGAATGTCCAGTTATTTGGCCCATATCTGCTGGCTGTTACCCTGTCCCCCTGCCATATCAGTGTGCTACTTTCTGACATGTAGGCAGCATTTCATGTCATATAACTAACTGTCAGACCTGTACATATTTGGAAAATGCCACATAAAACAAACCTGTCATAGTGCAAGTCACTAAAGGTTTAAGAGGGCAATAGTCGAAATATGTCCTGGTTCACCTGCATGTGGTGAAGACATGCCCAGAGTGTGTGCAAAAAGAGATGGACAGGTATATGCATAACATCAACCTGGAATCTGGGAGTATGTGTAGAAACAGTTAGGTAGTGTTAACAGACAATACCTCCACAGGTATACCAGGTAAGACGTGTATGCTGCAGGTAAAACTCAGTTATTGTATATAGTTGTTGACAGCCATACCACTGTCCAATCTAAGGCAATAGAGTAGTGTACTAATACCTGTAAGGTACAGACTACAGCACTGACTAGGAAAGTAATGTGAACTACAGGAATATACTAGTTGTTAATTGACATCCCCCCACCATATCTGCAACAATAAACTAAATACACCACTCACTTGGTATGTACTGAATTAACTCTACTGTTGGGGCATATGGCCTATTGTTTGATAATTATTTAAATTAATTTCTATGCATGTGCCATGTTGAAATACTCCCACATTGGTGGCATGCTGCCATCAATGTACCTGCATGCTGTTGCAATCACCACTGAGGTCCCATAAATGTATGTGTTCTGTTTGCTATGCAACTGTTCCATATCTGGTGTTTAAGTTAATGGGAATATCTATGCATGCCGTTATACCTAATCCTGGAATGTCTTGACTATTACTAACTCACATATGTTGATAAAATTTAAATACCATAGCACGTTTGGGAAGGCTGGTCCCAGCGGACCCACCTTTCCCACCTCAGCTGCCCTTGGCACCAGGCACCAGCACGTCTGGGGCCCAACCTGTGACCTCCTTGTCCGTTGGACCTGCACCACCTTTGGGTGGAACTGCCTCAGGGGATGGGGCTCACCCCCCTTGGGACCGGGTGCAGATAGGAACCTGTCATCTGTCACCAGGTCCAGGATGTGGTGAATAGTGAGCTCCGCAGGGAGGTCGGAGATCTGCTTTGCCAGCTTGAGGGCCATGTGTCACAACTAGAGGGTTGGCCTTGCCCTCCTACTCAGCCCCCAGCAAAGCCACCTCCGGGACTGTGAAGGTGCAGTGGTGACTCCCATAGGTGGGGACCTTAGTCCCACTATTTCCACTAGAGGGCTCATGGGCTTCCAATTTCCCAACACCCCTCCCCATCAAGGTGTTTACCCTCCACATGTGTCACATACCGCCCCTGTATGCATCTTGTTTGTCTTGTCTGTTAACCTACACAACCTACCTCCCCAAATCTACCTACTACCTCTCCCCAACATCCCAATCTCACCTGAAGAAAAAAAAAGGGCAAACTGTTCCCAAAAAAAAAATCTTGCCCCATACATAGCTGTCCATTTTGCACACATCCAAAAAAAGAGAAAGTGGTGGAGCCAACAAACCCAAAAGTAATAAATATAAAAAGTAAAAGGCGTGTAGACTGGAAAATAAAAACTTTTAATTCAAAAGTAGTAACAAAGGTAAGTGCTTTCGAGGTTGCCCTCTTCTTCAGACCTTAATAAAAATGTGAATATCAAGACAGTTTAAATACATGCCAACAGCTAATAAAAACACGCAAAATAAATCAGTGCTGCAAGCCTCTTTTTCTCAGGAGAGGTTTTAAAGAAACAGCATTGTTAAGGCCAGGGGATACATGAGCTTTAAAATCAAAAATCCATCTTAATTCTATAAACTCTGTTTCATTACATATATCACCTTCTCTTAAACTTCATTAATAATCTGTAGCACCAAGAATTTAAAAGTATGTTGCAAACCAAACTCTAAAGAATGCTTAGCTAAGGCATTAGTTACTTTATTGTTCCTTATATCATTGGGATGCTCCATTATTCTCCCTTTTAGCATACGATTGGTCTTACCTATGTAGTAAGCATCGCATAAGCTGCACTTAGCAAAATAAACTATACTTTTGGAGCAACAATCAGCACAGAACCGAAATTCTATTGGTTTCAGGTACACTGGATGCATAATCATAGTAGTTGACCAGATATTACTGCAAATTTTGCATGCTGTACATGCATAGGTTCCCCTGCATTCAGACATAGACTTAGCTCTAATATTATTATGTCTGTAACATAATCTTTGTTTAAGATTTTTATTATTCTTAAAACTAAATTTAGGCATAGGACCTAAGACCCTACTAATATCTGGGTCTGTAAGTAGGATGGGCCAGTTCTTTTTAACTATTTCACAGGTTTTGCTCACATCACTAGAGAATGTTAAACACATCCTGTTGATAACCTGATCACATTTTCCCTTTGTATCCAATGTTTCTGTTGAAATCCCACTTGAAAAATATGGCTTAGTCTTATGTTCATCTAGAGAGTTAATCTCTTCCACAGCCTTGTCAATCTCATTTATTTTATAACCTCTATTCTCAAGATCTACATAGAGGCCTTTAACTGCATCCTGCAAATCTCCCTTGTCTGTATACAGTCTTTTGCAACGTAACACTTGATTCTTAATAATGTTTTTAGTAACATGGCCTGGATGCATACTAGACCGATGTAAAATCTTATTTTTCCTGCAACTTTTCTTATGCATCTTGGTGGTGATGCTACCAAGCATGTCCTTATTGAAATTGATGTCCAAAAAGTCAATTTGAAATTTAGAGTGTCATGAAGTAAAAGATAGATAGGTGGTAGCACTACCTAAATAGTTGACAAATATCTCTTGTTGGCTCTCATTGTCATGCCAAACAAGAAAAATATGGTCAACAAACTGTTTGTAAAAGGTGACATATTTCACAAACAAGGGTGAGCAGAATACCTTAGCTTTCTCCCATTGGGCTAAGACAATGTTCGCATCGGTATTAGCACAGGCTATGCCCATCACGACACCAATTTGTTGTAGAAAAAAACTCTTTCTCAAAGAGAAATACATTGTTTTCCAAAATCAGGTCCAACAGAGCACATATCATGTTAACCTTACTGTTGGAAAAGTTGCTTTCTTTAGATAAGAATTGTCTTATATTCTCAATACCATCATCACTTGGTATAACAGTGAACAAAGAGTTCACATCCAGTGTTACAAAGAAAGCATTCCTGATGTCAATTGCAGATCTGGAATCAGCCCATGAGAATAAGTGTTCCAAGAACTGTTTACTATCTATCAAAACAGCTGGTTCCGTACTCACTAGCTGTTTAAGTTGTTTCTCCACATATATGGACATTGGCTCAGTTATCCAACCTCTTCCTGACACAATTGGTCAAAGGGGTGGATCTGAGAGGTTTTTGTGGACCTTAGGCAGGCCATATATAGCAGGTATAGTGGGATGTTCAACAGTAAAGTAGACATATAATGGATAATCAATCTGATCTGTCATTAGCAGGTCATATAAATAGAAATTGAGTCTACTTATAATACCATTCACCTGGAACTTGTGTAACATGACATATACATTTTCATCATAAAGCATCCTTTGCATTCTATCTAGATAGTCCATTGTGTCAAAGACAACAATCCCCCCTCCTTTATCAGCAGGTCTATACACAATATGTTCTGCCTTAGTCAGATTAAACAATGCTTCATTCATTGATAGTTAAACTATAAAAAGATTTCTTAGGTTTATCAAAGGCTGCATTCTAAAACCTTGTTCATACATCCTGATAAAAGCCTCCATTGCAGGAGAGTTATTCGGAACAAAATTACTTGTTTTTTTAAAAACACATATATCCACATTCACTTTGTTATCATAAATGTTTTTTAACATGATATTTCTAGCAAACACATTTAAATCCAGAATAGTATCCACAATATTCATTCTGTTAGCTGGAACATATGACAAACCCTTATTCAGAAGTGACAATTCATCTTCTGTCAATTCCACAGAAGACAAATTAAAAACAAAGTTATTTATTTCCGACCGCGTGTGTTCATACTTTTGTGCATTTGGGCAGAGGAATTGGATTATATCCTTCCTCGCCTCATACAACTTCGAGACCTGCCCATCCATTTCTCCTGCCTTATTGGTAGGGCTTTCTCTAAAAAAGCTGCAGAAAGGTGGCTATTATCTCCATTCTGAGCACCACGATGCATAAGAAAAGTTGCAGGAATAAGAAAAGTTGCAGGAAAAATAAGATTTTACATCGGTCTAGTATGCATCCAGGCCATATTACTAAAAACATTATTAAGAATCAAGTGTTACATTGCAAAAGACTGTATACAGACAAGGGAGATTTGCAGGATGCAATTAAAGGCCTCTATGTAGATCTTGAGAATAGAGGTTATAAAATAAATGAGATTGACAAGGCTGTGGAAGAGATTAACTCTCTAGATGAACATAAGACTAAGCCATATTTTTCAAGTGGGATTTCAACAGAAACATTGGATACAAAGGGAAAATGTGATCAGGTTATCAACAGGATGTGTTTAACATTCTCTAGTGATGTGAGCAAAACTTGTGATAGTTAAAAAGAACTGGCCCATCCTACTTACAGACCCAGATATTAGTAGGGTCTTAGGTCCTATGCCTAAATTTAGTTTTAAGAATAATAAAAATCTTAAACAAAGATTATGTTACAGACATAATAATATTAGAGCTAAGTCTATGTCTGAATGCAGGGGAACCTATGCATGTACAGCATGCAAAATTTGCAGTAATATCTGGTCAACTACTATGATTATGCATCCAGTGTACCTGAAACCAATAGAATTTCGGTTCTGTGCTGATTGTTGCTCCAAAAGTATAGTTTATTTTGTTAAGTGCAGCTTATGCGATGCTTACTACATAGGTAAGACCAATCGTATGCTAAAAGGGAGAATAATGGAGCATCCCAATGATATAAGGAACAATAAAGTAACTAATGCCTTAGCTAAGCATTCTTTAGAGTTTGGTTTGCAACATACTTTTAAATTCTTGGTGCTACAGATTATTAATGAAGTTTAAGAGAAGGTGATATATGTAATGAAACAGAGTTTATAGAATTAAGATGGATTTTTGATTTTAAAGCTCATGTATCACCTGGCCTTAACAATGCTGTTTCTTTAAAACCTCTCCTGAGAAAGAGAGGCTTGCAGCACTGATTTATTTTAAGTGTTTTTATTGGTTGTTGGCATGTATTTAAACTGTCTTGATGTTCACATTTTTATTAAGGTCTGAAGAAGAGGGCAACCTTGAAAGTGTTTACCTTTGTTACTACTTTTGAATTAAAAGTTTTTATTTTCCAGTCTATACGCCTTTTACTTTTTACATTTTGCACACGTGTCCACTGGACACATGTAATCTGGTTTAATTGGCTTAACATATTATTGTTGTCCTCACCCCTCTCTCAGGGGTATGAGTGTCCAAATGTATCTCCAAATTCAATGTATATGCACAGCTGTTTCTGTAGAAGAAATGGGCAGCTATAGAACTTCCCTACACCTTTCCTGCACATCCCTAGCTATTTTCCCCACTGTCTTTCCCTCTTAGTGCCCCTTTTTCGCCACTTTCCTATCAACCCTTTTTCATTTCTTTTAAAGAAATTAGTGCGGGGTAAGTGAGAGTAAGCACTTTTAAGCAGCAGTAAGCCTGTTTGCGCGGGGGTAAACAATGGCTACACTGGTTAAGCAATTTAGAAGCTGAGTATAAGAAACTGTAACCGGAAGTTAGCAGTGCTTACCTCCATGCAAACCCATGCAAACCTGCTTACAACTGCTTAAAAGTGCCTTAATCACTCTGTATCCAACGGCCCTTGTTCTGCCTAGCAATAAAATAAACAGCCCATGCAAAGCTCGATCCCAGGACCCTGCACACCATAACCAAAGGGATTTACCACTAAACCATGTCAGATACACATAAACCTGAAGTTTTCACAAGCATATCATCCAGCAGAGTCATTCAACAGTACAGGAAATGTATTTAAACATGTAGAAGTATATATTTATGTATGCATTTATTTATTTTACAAGTGTTAACAGTATTAGTCTGACTGAGCTTTTGGCTCATTTTCAGCAGATACTCGGGGAGAAAAGCTCCTCAGTGAATAAAATGCAATAAAGTCCCATTACAGTCAGCAAAAAAGTTATTATCAGGTTACAATAGCACGTGTTTGTGTGTATATATATATATATATATATATATATATATATACATATGCATACATCTATAGATATATGTCTACATATCTTTATATATATATTTTATATATATATATATATATATATATATATATATATATATATATATATATATATATATATACAGATATATATCTATAGATATAAAAGTGAACATAACAAATACATATATGACCACAGACACCATTAATGGGAGTGAGGGGCCCCAAGCTACATACATCTTGTACATATTGATATTACCCCTCCACAGCCAAACAGGTCTGCCCTGAAATACAGTACCAACTTTTGCAAGTCCCATAACCAGGACCCGACACAACATGGGCACAAGATGTTAACAGTAATCTATCCCACCTGTATGATGTCAGGCTTATATCAATAACATATCATGCAGTACAGTCTGGCTACCATATGGAATGTACAATGTGGAAGCAATAAACATTCCTAAGATTCATATACACACACACATATATGCAGATACATATATATATATATATATATATATATATATATATATATATATATATATATATATCTATATATATATATATGTAACAACACATACACACACAGAGATATGTATAGGAAGATACATATTTAGAGGGTGCACATACATATGGAACAGCCAGTATTCCTACAGTTGCCACCTTATCAAATGCACAGTGTATGAATCACCCATACAAAAGGCATTTGTTGCCTGAAACATATACCCTCAGAGACCTCAAAGGATATAACACCACGCACAGGTTTGCATACATGAGAAAGCTTTATATGTGTATTATTACAGTAGTATATACCATGTCATATAGCTGTTTAGTCTTTGAAATACATACAGATTAATGCAACTCTCTCAAACAGGTCATTTAATACAGTAGTCTGAAAAGCGTCCAGGCCAAGGCCTTCAAGTAGTAGAACAGTAAAGACAGACTGGGCCACAGGATAACAATCAATCAACAGTAAATAATGCAGATGTATAGTCCAGCAGCCCCTAACTACACTCTGTATGAAATCCCTAGGGGGAAAAGTCTTCAGCTGATACAATGGGATGTATCTTTTACATAACAAGGCATAACTAAAACTATCACACTCACACTGACAAACAGAACAGCCTGTATGGAAGAAATCAGTAGGCCAGCATTTTGCCAAGGTGAAATGTATGGTAATGTACATCCATATACCTTAAGGCAGCTTACTCCTGATATCCCTCACATGGGTTATTTTGTCTGTAAATGCAATCTGGTGCAGTGGAGGGGTGTTGATGCATGTAGGATTTTTGTGTGCATGTGTGTGTGTTTGTGTGGGTGTCCATGTATGCACATGTGTGGTTGTGGGGTTGTTCATACGGCAGTACTTCCCTTTGGAATCGTGCAGTACATGGACATGGACTGACACATGAGACACCAGGAATACTTGTCTGATATGTAATCACAGGACAGCTGATAGTATAATAAGGTGTGTAGCATGGAACATGCATTGGGAGGGAAACTAGACACCAGGTATACCCTTGAAATTGCAATCGGCAGAAAGGTGAACGACTACCCATGTATGCAGCACTACAGATGCATTGGGAAATTACTAGACACCACCAGGGGGTGTATCCATATATTACTGTTGTCCACATGATAAGTTGATTGAGCAGCAGATCTGGCATATACTGAGCAATAGTTATGTATTACACTCCAGTGCATGACATTATGGAGTGAATGTAATAGCCCCTAAATATGGGGGCCATGCTCACAATGTCCGGACATACCCATGGTGAACACTGGATGACAGCAGTGAGGCCATGTAAAACCTACTCCACTCAAGTCAAGGAGGTAATGGAGTAACAGGTCTTGTGTTGTGATCACTAGTCTAGGCATTTAGAGGAATGATACATTAATGAGTGGTATTAATGAGTGCATGTTACCAAGTGTGATCCAGGATGGGAAACATCCGTGAATAAATGTGGGACTGTCTGTAAACTCAGGGAAAGGTAGGTATTATGGTGGAATTTCAGGATGTGTGTGTGTGTGTGTGTGTGTGTGTGTGTGTGTGTGTGTGTGTGTGTGTGTGTGTGTGTATGTGTGCTGTTATGCAATTTCATACAGGTCTTAAAGTGCGTTTCTTGTTTCCCCCCACAGGTGGTGAGGTGGGTTAGGGTCCCTCCTGCATGCAATCTGATGTTGGTGGCCATACAGACACCGAAGATGATGATAGGACTGTTGAGGCACAGGCGGAGTTGTCAGAGGCCGAAACCGAACCATCGTTTGACATCCCCCTGTTAACGACCCCAACCCTGCACACAGTTACAGTGCCTATACATACCCCTTCACCAGTGGCCATAGCAGAGGGACAGTTGGTGGCAGTGCACAATAGAGTGTGGTATCTATGCCTACTGTGTCTGGTCACAGCAGGCATAGCCAGATGTCCGGCAGGGCACCACATAGGCAGATGTACCAGGGTGCTTGTGGTTGGGCCACTGATCATCATGCCCCTGGCAGATGTGCCACAACTGATACCACCAGGTGCATGTTTTAGACTGTCATGGGAGCGGAGGTACATATGGAACTGTACACCAGACAGTGCCTGAGGCTGCAGAGGGCTGCTCTCTCATCTGTAAGTGACAACTTACATGAACATGCAGGTGCTCTCCGTGATTATACCAAGGTCATACAAAGATGGTTGGGTGAGATAGTGGGCCTCATCGACCGTGGTTTGTCCGTGCCTGAACATGTGGTGGGAGTAGGGTGATGGCCGCATGGAAGTAGGCCAGCAACACCAACAGCTGGTGGTTGATGTGGAAGTGCTAGGACACCAAGGCACTCCTGTAGTGGCAGTACCAGCCTCAGCACTGCAGGGGGGGGATGCTGTCCACACCACACCACAGCAGGCCATGTACACATGACCCTGGCCTGTTACAGGAGGGATCTGGTTCCAGTGGACATCTGTCATCATCAGGGGAGAGTAGCACATCGAGGCCTGCACCTGCAAGTGCCCATGGAACCCCTGGCAGGCACATTCCGTGTGTCCGTGGCTGGGGGCGGTGAACTGCACACCCTGCCAGGTATGGTCTGCAGCTGTCCAAGACACACCTGTATAGGGCAGCCACATGGCAGAACTGTGTGCATGCATACCCACACACTATACAAACACACCTAGGGCAACCCCATATCTATACACACCACATCACCATGCCCATGTCAGCTAATTACACCCCTCACCCACACACATGGTGTCAAATGTATGGCCCACCTTCAATCTCTGGCAAACCAACAACACACCCTGTGCATATGATGATACCTGTGCCACATCCCTGTCATCCATAACATCAATGCAGGGACAGGCTAATATGGTTCCGATGCACATGGTGACTGTACCACAGTGTACCAATGTACTGCTGTGTACTATGTTGTCAGTAGTAATGTTTAATGCATACATGTCAGTTAGTGTAGCTGTTCAGCCATGATGCATTATAGCTGTTAGTATCACTGAGTGATTGTGGTCTCCATAATATTATCCATTTGTGTTGTAGGTGTACATGTGTCAGCAAGAGGATGGTCTGCAGTCATATTCCACAAGAGGTACGGCACTGTGGTGACATATCCTGAGTACAGTTGAACACATGTCACAGGTCTGTATAACAGTTACTGCCTGTGCCACATAGACAGGTGACCCCCGGGACATGTATAATCAGCAACCTGATGTAGATCCATCGACATACATGCCCACTCTTACTTGGCAACACTGGGACTAGACCCCTACCTAGGTATGTAGTGCTAATGATGTGTGTGGCTTTCATTGAACACACCACACAGCGTTTAGGGTGAGGTATGTTCCAGGTTACATGTTACATGCAGGACATCCCCAGACATGAACAGTATGGTAATGGGGGATGTAATGGTTGTATATGGACAATACATAGTGTGACATAGCATCATATATACATTAACCGACACATAACAGACAGACACAAATCCAAGAAACCTGGGCCTTTTGGTGGTAACTAACTTGTCAGTGTGTCCAATGTGTTACAGGTAGGCTGCACATAGCACAAGCATAACTGGGCTGGATTGTGGTATCAGTTACCTGTATGGTTGATGGTGACAGTGGTCACCATACAGTGGTACATGGGACATGTACTGGGGGTACCATTGTGTAATGACAGTGTACACAGCACCCCTAGTGGATATTGTACACACTGGAACCCATGATGACACTCTGACATACCCACTATCACACATTGTCCACGACTGCGATACAACCCATTGTCCATCCCAACAATGGTACTACAGGGACATGCATCTAATGCACATGCCACAGGCATAGTAGGGTGATGCATTGTCATGCCTCACCTATGGGGAGCAACATCACTATCTGTATTACTGTGTGGCAATGAGTATTGTAATAGGAGTATGTGGCCTTGGAATGCTGTCCCCTACAGATATACAGACATGCACACATACACACACTTGCCATAACTCAATGGGTATCCCATGCCTATCAACCCATTTGTACAACACTGTTGTGCTGGTACTGCAAGGCTCATGTAGCCATTAGGGAGAGGAGCGTAACAGGGTACATGTAATGTCAGGTACAGCAGCAGTCACATCTTACTATGGCAATGGGTGTTGCGGTGGGTGTGAAGGCCCTCATGGTATTCCCAACTACAGGTGCACTAACACACAGACATGCACACGTACATTTGTCAGTACTGGGGTGCATTGCTGCAGGTGGTCATAGGTGTGTACCTGGCTATTGTCCATTGAGAGATGGGAAGTGTAAGAGATGTGTGTACAGTGGTATCATGCCACCTGCCATGTGCCAGCAGGCAATCTAGCAACAGACACTACTGTGTTGACCCTCAGGGTGAGAGTGACATGCGTCAGCCAATCCTCTGGGTGCCTCCTGCAGATGGCCACCGAGGTGATCCAGTTGACATGTATGCAACATGTATTACAACACATGGTTAGTGTCTGTGATGAAGACCTGTACTCAAGCATGTTCTGTTGACTGTGGTAGTGTAGTGGAGGAACCCATGGCATGTAGTGCATACAGGGTGTTGTGTTCTATCTGTGCCAGGTATAGCACCACTGGGCAGACATGTCAGTGTCAGTCAAGCATAGGTTGCCAGTACATATCCATGCTGGATACCTGCCATCTGCAAATCTGTAGAGGGACTGACAGACATCATCTTGGCAACTAGCTATGCAATGGGCTGACTGTGTCGACAGATAGATGTCTGACAA